>NC_089320.1:4151128-4278628 GCF_036669915.1 Pocillopora verrucosa | reverse complement strand
GAAGTAAGAAGCAACAACATGAGGATTCCTATCAAAGCGAGCCCCATTTTCAGTCATACCTGGTCGGACACCTTGAAAACAAAGGATGACACGCTAGCAG
The DNA here is from genome assembly GCF_036669915.1 of Pocillopora verrucosa. Classification (NCBI taxonomy): domain Eukaryota; kingdom Metazoa; phylum Cnidaria; class Anthozoa; order Scleractinia; family Pocilloporidae; genus Pocillopora; species Pocillopora verrucosa. Next base: position 4,278,528 of record NC_089320.1, on the reverse strand, counting down.
TTTACTACAAATTTGACATGAAAATAATTCTTATGCCTCTTTGGAAAGAAAAAAAGGCTTGAACAGTAGACATCGCAAGATCTTTGGCTATGTTCCAAAAGCACTAGAAGTGCATGCATCGAGTTCTGGATGCACTTGAATAGTCTGTTTAACAAATGCAGACGTGCAGTTATTTTCATACCTACCAAATTATGACAAGACGAACAAAACAAAAAAAATACAGCCGTCCTGCCTCGAAGCAGGACAGATTTTGTCAGCATAAAAATCTGACAGATCAGTGCCTAAAAGTTTTTATAAGGAAATAACCAGTTCACGTGAATTTTACCAGGTGAGACTGACAGCTCGTAGTTGGCGAATCACATCTTTTGGTTTTAGGTGCTGACAGGGTTGGTGGGGGAGGGGGGGGAGGTGATCGGAAATGAGTGAGGATGCTTGTCACACCTTGCAGGGGTCAAAATCAGTGATCTGGAACCTTTTTACGGTGTCTCAAACTTTAGTGCACTACCAGAGACCTAGCTAGTATCTTTTAGGGTGTTTTTCGCTCAATAAAATACCTGAAATAAGCATTACTAGGACAATTTTAATGATCTGACTTGAGCCTCTGGAGCACATTGATAGAGGAGTTCTTATTTTTGAGATTTTTCAATTTTTTGTGTTTAAACTGGTACCTTTTAGGGTTAGATATCAATTGTTGCTACTCCCACACGGATAAGACTCAGGTACCTATTATAATTTTATAAGGGTACTTTTCGAAATTCCCGGCGCGCATCCTCGCCCTCTTATGTATGGGGGTTCCCGGGGGGTGCTGATACGTGCAGGACACTTGAAATTTAGCAAAGAAAAATTATGATGTGATTTTCAGTGAAGAGAAAAAGTTTCGTCAGCGTCTTGTAGCAACTGCAGAAGGGCCCCTTAGCACTGTGCGCTTAATTACGCGTCCCGCCAGACGGCAGGAAGCCAACAGAGTGCATACATTAGTATGGCAAACTCCGCCTCTGTCTGGACTTTTGGTAGCCTATTGACCAATTCTCAATCGAGGCCTAAGTCTGACGGGACGCGTAATTTTGCACAAGGTGGTAACTAGCCAGGTTATATGAATTTTCCAGACGTCCTGCGTACTATCTGTGGTACAATCAATCGAACTGACTTTTGTAAACATTCTTTGACTTCCGCCGGCAAAGGAATCATTGATGGATGTGGACATTTTAGTTTTCTGAATACAGTAATTCTTGGAAGGTTTTTATAGATATGAAAGGAGGGGAAAAAAACCCATCTCTTGGTAATTCTGAGGTTGATTCATCTTTGAATTTATATGTGTCACGCTTGTCATGCAACTAATATAATAATGTGGAGAAGATTTATAAACTGCAAATTTAATCTGGCTAAAATGCGGTAGAGCATAACTTGATCATCGAAACAGCTAATAAAATCATAAATAAACAAGGTAGGAGTGTTATGTTAGATTTCTTTACAAATTGTAGCGATTTATGCCAGTAAACGGTGGCGACAAGTAGACACACCATGAATATTTCATAGTCGCTAGCAGGTAAATTTTGCCGGACTTTGAGTTCGTCTCACGATAGAACAACACAAATACACAAGGCAATTTTTACAGTACCTTTATAATCATCCTTTTGTCTCTTAAAAGCTAGAAGCTCAGTAGAGTCTGTCATATCGGTCATTGTTAAAACTGTCTTTGTTTTGATACTACTTTTCGACATAGAAAAAGTATGTCGGACAAAAATATTCACAAAAAATGGTATTTCTGACGAATGAGTCTGCGAATAAGGCAGAAATAAATATTTTGTCGGCACGAGATACGACAAGACCTAGGCCTTAGGATCGAGCATCAAGGGTAATGATGCAGTGGTATATAAGGGAAAGTATAGCACGTGGTGTCCATCTAGGCCTCAGAACCAACCGTTCACCTCTGGCTGATGACAAATTCAGTGGTCTTTTTCTGATCTTTGCACGTGAAAGGAGTCGCCATTGTAACGGGTCAAATAATTTCCACTCTCCCTGTGTGGGTTCCGTCGCCCGTATTATGACTGGATTTCTTTTCTTGGTTGTGAATTCGGCGCGCTCTTGGGAAAGCGAAGTTTTTCTCTCAGACGACTCTCTTTCAGAAATCAGTTTCTGAAAGAACAACTTGGTATTCTTCAATAGCAAGGTTTGTTGGTCGGTCCAGTCCCTTCCGGTCAGGGTCACCTTTTCAGATGCCCCCAATTCGGCTTGTGCTGCTTTCGTAAAAGGCTCAAATTTAGTATTTTATCGGAACTGGTCTCCTGTAGTGCGTGCCTAAAGTTCTACATAGAGAGAACTCAAAGCTGTTTGCCTCGCCTTGGAAGCTTTCGCGAGTCATTTTTCTGGTGTTAAGGTTATTTGGTATTCCGGTAACCAGAACGTCGAATCTATTCTTCAAAACGGTAGTAGGGAAGCTGACATGCACCAATTGGCCCTCCTAGTTATCCAAATATGTCTTGAGTTTCACATATCACTGGAAGTTAAGTGGGTCCCTTGGGAGCTTAACGCTAAGGCTGATGCAATAAGCAATTTAACCGATTATGATGACTATACTATTAACGAAGCTATCTTTCAAAGAATTAACCTATTTTGGGGGCCCCACACCGTTGACAGATTTGCTTGTTCCTATAACGCTAAGGTACCAAGATTTAACACTGAGATTTTTTCAGACTGGCTGTGTAGTAGTAGATGCCTTCTCCCAAGATTGGGGGCACGATAATGATTGGATTTGTCCTCCAGTGTGCCTATTAATTAGAGTGGTAAAGCACATGGAATTGTGTAAGGCAAGAGGAACGGTTATCCTCCCCTTGTGGAAGTCCTCTTGCTTCTGGACTTTATTTTGTAGAGACGGTGTGCAATGGAACAGTTTCGTAATTGACTGGGTGTTTTTACCCAAGTTCCCAGGTCTCTTTAGAGAGGGAAAGGCCGAAACTCGCTTTTCGGTTCCAGACCCCTGGACTTTGATGCTATAGCCCTTCGAATTGATTTCGCCGCCCCAGATCTCCCTGTGCTTACGTAGGCTTCTGTACGAAGTTCAGTAAAGACTGTGATCGATGTAATTAGCCCGGCGGGCTTTTGTATTCACCGCGGAAGTTTTCTCTTCTGGGTGCAAACGTGATTTTTTTTCAGTCAATCCCAGCGTAATTGCTCTAAGTCCTTTGTACTTAGCTCATGGGTTGTTTGGCACTTACTCAGGCTTGAAGTGACTTAAATCATAGAATTGCTCGTCAATATTGCGTATTGCGTTATGACATGAGTTTGAGTCAAGAATTTATTCAGCATTGTTTGAAATTAAAGGAACCCATTTGTGGTCCACCTTGCAGATTCCAGTTGTCTATGTATTCTCTGTTGGAGTTTGATTATTCCCGGTTATTCTATTTTTATTTATCTATTTCTTTAGTTATTTCTTGTTGGATTGTACTCCTCACTTTGCCTTATTTTATCTCTCGTTTAGATATTTTTCATTCGGGATTTAGGGCATACCGGGACGGACCGCTTGACAACTTGCTTGAGGGACTGAAAGATCGACTGAAGACGACTGTACTCTCTTCCAAAGCAAATGGGACTGTTATGGTATACAACCGAGCTTTCCGCGGATGGAATCAGTTTGCAAACGATAAGTTAAACGGGAAAACCTTTCCCGCTAGCCCTTTTCATGTGGCTTTGCATTTACAACATCTTCTAGAGGAAACCCACTCCCCTAACGCGGTCGATTCTGCTTTCTATGGCTTAAAATGGGCCTGTGACTTGGCAGGAATCCCCTCCCCAACTGATGACCTAATTTGCTGAAGCCGTGAGGACGACGTCCAAAAGAGTTCTTGGTACCAGTGTCCTTAGTCGTAAAGAACCTATTTCGGCCCTTTTAATCCACGACATTATTAACAAATCAGACTTAGATAACCTTGTAAAGTTGCGTAATGTTACCATGTATATTTTATCTTTTGCCGGTTTCTTTAGGTTTGACGATGTGTCTAGAATAAGAAGAAGTGATATTTCCTTTAAAGAATGCTTCATGATTATTAAGGTTTTGAAAAGCAAGAATGACTAGCTCCGTAAAGGCGACGAAGTCGTTATCTTACAATTGTCTAGTTCTGTATGCCCCGTTGAGTTGCTTAAGAGGTGTTTAGTTTTGTTTAAGATACCCCTGATTCCAAAGATTTTATTTCAAGCCTATTTCTGAAGGGAAGGGCTCTTGCAAGCTTGTTGCCCCTGATAAGCCCATTTGTTACTCTACTATAAGGGGGGCTTTTCGCTGGGACCTGCAAAGTCTCGGAGTTGAACCGTCCAAGTTGGGTTTGCATTCTCTAAGATCTTGAGAAGCCATAACGATAGCAAATAATGGAGTAAACGATAGAGTTTTCCAACGATATGGTTGTTGGAAATCGGTACAAGCCAAAGACACATACGTAGACGATAATTTTGAACAATGACTCGAAGTATCGCGTTTTCTTGGGCTCTGAAGGCGTTTTCGTGTTCTTTTTGGTGGTATTATATCACCTAGCCTCGTGCGTCTTGCCCAATTCTTTGTCAGTCTATATATGCCTCGGGTTGGTTCTCGGCAGGCTTCCCTAAATAAACTTATTTGGTGTACACTACTGTGTTATTTGTTGTGTAGTGGAGACAAAATATGGTATTTCTGACGAATGAGTCTGCGAATAAGGCAGAAATAAATATTTTGTCGGCATGAGATACGACAAGGCCTAGGCCTTAGGATCGAGCATCATGGGTAATGACGCAGTGGTATGTAAGGGAAAGTATAGCACGTGGTGTCCATCTAGGCCTCAGAACCAACCGTTCACCTCTGGCTGATGACAAATTTATTTTAGTTTGAAAACATATTTTCTTTAGCTGTGAAGCCTCGTAGGATGGGCTGCCAACTGCTCTGAGTTTGGGCCATGGTTCCTACCCAGATTTCTTGTCATGTTTTTTCCCCAAAGGGGTTTTTTCTGGCAGGTTTTTTATGGCCTCTGTATAACCGTAATTATATCCTTGTAAGCGGTTGCCCATCTCTGTTAATCCAGACTTGGTGAAGTTTGCATGTTAGTAATGTATACCTTTTTTTTAATGTGTAAGGAATTGACTGTATATCAGGATTGTATGTGGTATATCAGTTGCGAATATATGTATGTATGCATACCCCGGGCTATATATGCCTCGGGTTGGTTCTCGGCAGGCTTCCCTAAATAAACTTATTTGGTGTACACTACTGTGTTATTTGTTGTGTAGTGGAGACAAAATTAAATATTTCTTTGCCAGCTTCAATAATGACCGGGGATTAATTTTAGATGATAAAACAAAGGATTATGCCGACAGAAATACCAGAGGTCAAGTAAATTCGTTACATGAGGTCACACAACTCGGGTAATATTCAGGGTGAAAATTTGCATATTTGAGCGGTCGAACGAAAGAACTCATTTCTCAAAAACTAAAATACATTTTCACAAAAAAAACCACACCACAGTTATTAGGACACATTGGGCTACAAAATGTGAAAGTACGGGAGAGAACGAATTTGGGCGACTTGCCGCTACTTGTCTGATGCATGTTGACATTAGCTCTTAATATTTTTCTGAACGATCTGTTCTCTTATATTAATCGTGCTTATTTGTCCAACTATGCCGATGATAACCAAATTTTTTTAAATGATCGCGATCCTGAGGTGGTTAAGTCCGTAATCAATGGCGATATCGCTGTCGCAAGTCTTTGGTTTGATGATAACAAGCTAGTGCTCAATCCCGAGAAATGTAAGGGTATTATTCTTCGAAAAAGCTATCCTGGTGATCTTTCGTTTAGTTTTAATGATGTGCAGGTTCCAATCGTAGACCATTTAGATATTTTAGGTGTAACTATCGATAACTAGCTAAATTTTAGCAAACACATTGCCAAGATTACTAAGAAAGTTGGAAAGTAGTTAGATGTTTTGAGCAGACTTAAGAACATGCTATCAATTTCCTTGAAAATGTGCCTCTACAACTTGTACGTAATGTCTTACTTCACTTGCTGTTCTACTATTTGGCTCAACTGTAATGAGTCTGATAATCAGAAGCTGGAAATGCGAGAGTTTTAAGGTGTGTCTACAACAAATGGGTGCCCCTTCATGATAATTATGACTACCGTTTAACTTTGTCTAATCGTCGACTACAGGACATTGCTATATTGATTTTTAAAGCTGTAAACGGCATGTAATCGGAAAATAAGCGACTTGTTTATCGTACGAAATAATGTGAAAAACTTAAGAGGCACCAACAAGCTCGTCGTCTCATGTAAGAATACTACAACCTTTGGCTTAAAATCTATATCTTTATTGGTGCCAAAGTATTGAATTCCCTACTGGATGAACTACGCTCAACGACAATTCTTAAGGAATTTAGGAATGCTGTAAGAGAGCTACATTTGCAATGTACAGTCTATTAAGATCTTCTCACTGTTATAATTTTTAAGAGTTAAGATTGTTTACTAACTTTAAGTAGTTGGAAAGTTAGTCATTAGTAATTTTTCAATTTTTCGTTAGTTTTCTTACTTTTTTCGGCATGTTAGCACGTACCGCCAGGGGCCTGATCAGCCTCGTTAACCCGAGCTGAAATAAAATTACGTACTTACTTACTTATTTCGCAGGTCTTTTTGTAAACGAAGAAAAGTCCCATTTGCAACCTATGCAGATAGGTGAATGGCTGGGTTTTGTAATCAACACCAATACCATGACTTTTTAAATTCCAGAGAAGAAGGTGCTCAAGCTTAAAAATCTTCTGAGCACCTCAATCACGGACGAGTCGTCTTCGTATCGCGAATTTGCTAGAATAGCGGGCTCTATAATTTCGCTTTCCTTAGCAGTGGGTCCTATTTCGCGTCTTTTCACCTCACAAATGTACCTAGCGATCGAGTCTCGATCAGGATGGGATCGCACCTTTCGTTTCCTTGCAGCACTTTTGGAAGAGTTGAAATCCTGATATTCGAACATCGGTTCATTTAGTGGTTACTCTCTTCGACCTCCGCCTGACACGTCTACCGTCATATTCCCTGATGCAAGCGATGTCGCCTTTGGCGGGTTTTCAGCATCGTTAGACGTTTTAGTGGCCACCGGTATGTTCACGTTTGATGACCTCGGTCAAAGCTCTACTTTCCATGAGCTAAAAGCTATCTACTATGTGTTATTGTCCTTCGCGGGCCAGCTTACGCACCAGAGGGTAAAAGTTTTCACTGATAATCAGAGAGCTTCCAGACTAGTGTCCATAGGTAGTTCTAAAGCTCGCCTCTAGTTGGTTACATTATCTTTATTTCAGTTTTGTTCTGCACGGGATATATCCCTCGAATCATAGTGGATTCCCAGATCGCTGAATAAGAAAGCTGATCAGCTCAGTAGGTTTTGCGATAAAGATGAATCCATCTGTTCTCCGGCTAGTGGCTGCCAAGTGGGGTCCCCACACAATCGACCGTTTTGCAACCTAGGACGATGATCCAAGATTTAACTCGAAGTTCACTTCTCCTGGTTCCAGTGGGGTGAACGCCTTGGTGCAAGACTGGAGTGGTGAAAACGATTATATTGGATTTGTCCTCCAGTCAGGCTCGTGGTGGATTCCGTCCGTCATCTGACATCATATGTTAGTCGCACAACCCTGATCATTGCAGAATGGCCCTCGTCGTATTTTTGACCTTTTTACGCCAGGGATGTCAGTTCAAGCCTATTGTGGTAGAAGTTTTTTTGCCCTCCCGGCGATGAGCAACTTTTTGCTAGAAGGGCCAGGACAGAAGCAAATTTATAATCACATGCGTCAGTCTTTCGCGGCTGCCCAAAATTCAGAATGTTACAGCTTTACGTTTAGATTTTCAGCGAGTTTCTTTTCTATATCCGCGTAGCATAGCATACCTTAATTGGCGTGCATAATTTATTTTTTGCATTTTTTGACACATGTGTTTGGGCCTCTTTGGTCCGTGTTTTTGGCCGGAGTTCGTCCATGCTTTTGGCCTGATTTGGCCTGTGTTTTTGGCCTGATTTCGCCGTATTTGTGGCTAGATTTGGCTCGTGATTATGGCTTGATTTTTCCCGTGATTTTGGCCCGATTTGGCCCCTACTTGTGGCCTGTTTGGCTCGTAATTTTGGGCTGATTTGGCCGAAGATCAAGTTGTTTGAGCGTTTGGGGGGATTTTTTCCCTTTTCGGTTTTATTATCAAACACCTATTCAAATTAAATGGTTTTGAGATGACTCCTTGTTTTTGTTTCAGACGTTCTTCTTTCCGGGACCAATCATTAAGTCGTTTGGTTCCAGGCCTTCTACGTTTGCAGCTAGGATCGAAGGCTCCATCCACTGTGTCTATGTATAAGTCTGGCTGGTTAAGATGGTGAAAGTGGGCTTCTTCGAAGAATGGTAAACCTGTAAATCTGGCCAAGCCTTTGTATATCGCCTTGTTTATCAATGAACTTACGAACATTTGTGTGGAAAAATTTATGGGTGTGTCACCCATTGAACTTACGCTCTATGGAGGGTCATACTATGGCCAGGATGGAATCTTGCCCCACTGGTCGTCCACTCGTGAAATCATCTGTCGAAGCAGCGAAAAGGAAGCTAGCTCGTCCAGTGCAGCTAAAAGAGCCTTTGTTCGCAGATAGAGTCCAAGCAATTGCTGATGCTTGAGGGTCCGGGACTGGGCTTATTTAAAGGCCTGGATCCGGGAATTTAAAATAAGAGGGGAGCGAGATGCGGGATTGCTATCATGAACGGGACTCGGGAATCGGCGTTTTTGAGGAGCGGGATTCGGGAAATAATCACTTAAACGAATCGAGAACCGGGATGTCCGTCGACGAGAATTTATGAAGAAATTGATCTTCTCAACCCACGAAAAGCACCAGGCGAACAGGTTCTTTAGCATTCAGGAGGCGGTCGGGCTGTTCAGCGACACTCTTTGAGTCATTGTGTGGCAATGAAAATTATATCAGAAGCGAAGTTAACAATTAACCAAAAATCCTCAATGGTCCAAAGGGTAACAAGGCATCTAAGACTGCTGCGTCAGTTGAAATGCTTAACGGCCTCGAAAACCCCCACGGTGTTAGATTACCCAGGAAACTTTGCAAATGCAGCAAAAGATGGCTTAAAGGGGACAACCCGTTGGGCGGTGTACTATTTTACAAATCCAATTCTTGGTATCCTTTACTTGAGACGGGAAAAAACGGTGGCAATAGCTGTAACTCCCCCTTTGTTCCTCTATCAGAGAGAAATTTAGCCAGGCGAACCGGTCAGCCTCGAACGCTCTGACTTCGAGGAGCAGCAAGGAAACAGCAGAAAACAAGACGAATAGGAAGATGGAATATTATCGTACGATTCCCCGTGTGATGATGGTTACATGGTGACATTCCATCTTTGGAGCGAGAGGCTGATTTTTACCTGGTGAAGATGAAAATAAACTTCGAAAGAAGTATTTGCTTCAACTGCAGTGTAACGGCTGCCACGCCTTTGCCATCGGACATTGATTCGCTTTAACTTTGATTCGTGTTAAACCGCAACAATGATGTTACTGTTTGTCCGTTAGGGACGTGATCTTTTAAGTTTCACCCGGAACTGCATTTTAGTTGGTTGTTTTGCTTTGGGCTAATGATAAGACGTGTTTACCGGAAGAGCGCCTTTTTGCCCACCTTATCTTGAAGTTCGTTTTGGTTAAACTCTTACAAGCGAGACTGTTATGCAAGTGCCTTTGTTCCTTTTCTTTGTGCTTGTCTAAATATCTAGTATTTTGGCAGTTTCGCCTAGTTTTTACACAATTTTCCTTATCGCTCGTTTTCGCAACCTTGTAACACGTGGCTTACGTTGTTCACGCTTCGTTAGAACGCTACCCGTTTTTCCCACTTGGCTATTAGTTTTTGTTAGAGTTCGTTTTCAAGCGGTTTTCCTTTATCCTTTTTTTAAATTGGGCTCACCTTTTTCCTTACTACGTTAAATAAAACGATTTTGTGCGCAAAATATATCCTCGCTTTATAGTGTCTTCATTTGCGAAACTCGTAGTTGTCGTCGAAATGTTGCTTCGCTTCTGTCGTCGGCTACAAGCAGAATTGTGTTCAATTAAGTCTTCTTTATCTCCCTTGTTATGAAACTATGGGATTGCTGTCATCTTTTGTGTTTTATGCACTTGTTGACATTGTTCTTCGTTTCTTTGATACCGACCTGTCTGTATTAATTTGTTTGTCTGTGATCGAAGTTTAACGGAAGGAAGTCGTTACCGTGACTGGCGTACGTTATTCGGGAAAAACTTTGAAAACTTCTAAAATAAACGATATCATTACCCTTGTTCGTCGTATAGTTGAGGCTAAGTCTCGCAAATATTTCCACTCTAGCAAATAAGTTTCCGTAACTACGCTAAGAGATAATTTTACAAAGCACATAGACCCTTTCGTGGACAATGTTTCCACGTTCGGTATGCATGGTATTAAGTCTGGTGCCGCCTCCAACCCCGCTTACGGACGTATTCCAGGTGACCTATTGGATATACACGCGGGGTGGAAGTGTCCTTCTTTAAAGAGTAGATGTATTAAGCACACAGAACACAGATGGTGGCTGTTTAAATGTGTCAAAAGTACTTTTGCTGTAATTTAATTGTTACATACATACATACACTTTATTGAGCGTCCCTAAAAAGGGCTTTTTAGCATCAATATTAAAAAGAAAATTAAATAGATAAATGAATGAATTAATTGCATCCCTAATTGATAAAATGTAATGTAAAAATATCTACAAGGATAACTAAATGAATAATTAATCATATCACTAATTGATAAAAATACTATGTAAAAACTATCTGCTAGGATAACTAAATGATAACTATATACAATGATTATCATCTAACCTAGTTCATGTCACAAGTCAGGTCTTTGATTAAACGTCATCATCATCATCAATCTTTATTTATACACGAAATCATATCATTTTACATGGTCTTCCTAGGAATCGTGTTTAAGTTATACTAAAATATTTTAAGAACTATTGACTATAATGTTAAACATACAAAAACAAAAACAAAAACTTATATAATGAGTAACAAGGAACTATTTACTATAATGTTAAAAATACAAAAACTTATATCATGAATAATAAGAGTTACAATGGTGTATCAGAGAAATCTTTCCCATGAAACGAAGTTTTAAAAACATTCAAACTGGGCAGTTTTTTAATCTCAGAAGGAATCCTATTCCACAGAACAGATCCTCTGTAGTGTAGGCTCCCTTTTGCAGACTCAGTTCTGGGTCTGGGGACATAATAATTTAGCTCAGAATTTCTAAGATTGTGTGAGTGTACATTTGAGGTGTTGGTAAAGATCCGCCTCAGATACGATGGGGAAAGATTATTATGTATTTTATACATTGTCACAGCCAACTGTTTAAGTCTTACATGTTCTAGCCTTTCCAAGCCAAGCTCATTCAACAAAACACTTGAGCGAACATCATAGTTAGAAAAGGTGAGAATTCTAGCAGCCCTATTCTGCGGCTTTTGAAGATTGTCTGCTAGTCCCTTATTGATATTACCCCATACGGCACTACAGTAATTAAAATATGGCATCACCAGTGCATTATACATATTCACTCTAGTATCAAGTGGTATAAAATTACTTACATGTCTCAAGATAGCAATAGCAGCGGATATTTTCTTTGAAATGATATGAATGTGTGGGCGCCAGCTTAAAGATTCAGAAATTTGAACTCCAAGGGTTTTATGTTCAATTACTCTTTCTAAGGGAGTGTTATTGACTTTGATTGTGAAGTCACTATTTATTTGGGATAACTTAAATTGGCTCCCTATAAGCATGTATTTAGTCTTCTTCACATTTGAAGTTAATTTGTTTGCTGACAGCCATGACTGGATTAAATTCATATCATAATTCATTTTATATTCAAGGACCCATGGGTCTTCTGCAGATGTGGTAAGGGTAGTATCATCTGCATACAATCTGGGTTTTGAAAACAAATCACATGAAGGGAGATCATTAATATAAATAGTGAATAAGAGAGGGCCTAAAATAGACCCCTGTGGAATGCCACATGTTATATTACAGAAATCAGATTGAGCTCCATCAATGAACGTTTGTAGCTTTCGATCAGATAGATAGGACTGGAACTAGTTTAGAGATTGAGAACTGACCCCATAGAGTTTAAGCTTTCCCAGAAGGACAGCATGATCCATGGTATTAAAAGCTTTTTTCAAGTCTAGGAATATCACCCCATTTAAGAGACTGTTGTCAATATTCCATAGCCATTCATTCGTAGCCTCAAGTAAAGCTGTTTCAGTAGAAAACATAGGTCTGAAGCCATCTTAAAAGCTTTAATATTTGTTATTTCCTTTAGGTCTTTGCTTAAGCTATTCCATATTTTCACGCCACGATAATAAAAGGCGCGTTGACCAGCAGTGATTCTACAATGTGGAATATTGAGGCTGTTTCTATATCTTGTCTGCCTGTTGTGAACAGTAGCTTGAGTTGAAAATTTGTCCGACAAGTAGCTAAGTGACAGTCCTTGAAGACATTTATGCATCATAACTGCATCATTGACCATAAGTCTTTGTTTGACATTTAGCCATCGAAGTGATCTCAGACCTGCAGAGATATAGTCATATTTGCGAAGCCCTAAGATAATCCTGGCTGCAAAATTTTGAACAAGCTGGAGCTTATGGATGTTTATCGCCGAAGTGTTGCTCCAAACTGAGGAGCAATAAAAAAGCCTGCTGAAAACAAAACTATTAATAATCAACGAAAGCGTTTCCTTATCAAATAAATGCTTAATTCTATTGATCTGGATCAGTTTGTTCATACAACTAGCAACCGTTGTACATATGTGTTCATTATAGGAGAGGTACTGATCTAGAAACACTCCAAGATCCTTTGCTACAGGTGTTGGTAATATTGGTTTACCACAAAATGCTTTTGTAAAGTCAAGTAATCGTTGTAGCAATTACAGCACGCCTACCACAAGAAGTTTGGTTTTATCTGGATTCATAAGCAGTGAATTGTGACAGCACCACCGACAAATTTCTCTTAAATCGGAGTTAACTGTGGAGACTGCGTCACATAACTCATTAGTTTTAAATTTCAAGTAAAGTTGAGTCATCAACATAACAAGCAGTTTGACAGAGTTTAGGCACAGTTAACAAATCATTTACATAAACAGGGAACAGGAAGGGGCCAAGAATGGACCCCTGTGGAACGCCATAATCAACTAGAAGAGACTGTGAGACTATATTCCCGATACGAACGTGCTTCCTCTGAGGTAGCTTTTGAACCATGCTAATGCTGATGGTGACACACCAAGGCTGCGAAGTTTCAGCAGCAACATCGTTCACGTCCCTTGCAAAATAAGACATGAATATTCTTGTTATTTCTAGAAAATTTCAAGAAATTTCTAGAATTTGCCAGTTTTCTCTCCGGAAAATTCTAGACCATTCTAGAATGTTAATGAAACATGCTAATCAAGGTAGAATCTGCCAGAATTTGCCAGCTTATTCCAGAAATCACAAAATAGGATAAAATCAGGTTTTTTCCAGCTTATTACAAAATGTAGATTTCTAGAGTTTTCTAGAAAATTCTTTCATGCTCCTTAAAGAAGCGTTGATATAGATAATGTATCAATTTCCAGCTTTTTCTATCAGGATGGCTACTGCGCAGATTTTAAACTGTATTGTTTGTCACGAACTGGTATGGCCTCGGCAGCAAGCGGTTCAGTGCCATGGATGTTTTCGCTGGAACCATCGAATGTGTAACACTGGTAAGTTATATTTACTTATATATACTCTGATACTCTAAAAAGTAGAGACCTGGGCCAGGATTATAAGTTGATGGAGGATCTAATTTCTCTTTTATACAACTGTTGTTGCTTATCTTACACCTAACAGAAGACATCTAAAAGTAAAAAAAAACTCATTACGCTGACCAAAACTGAACCGTGACCAATGTTATTTAGTTTCTTATATCATCTGACAGTGAACTTACTTAAAATGAACTTACTTAAAATCCGTGCATTTTGTAAATAGGTTTTCCACTAAAATATTTTGCACTTGTAAATATTTATAAAAGTATGTATTGTTATTAAAATGTTGTTGATATTATACATGTTATATTTTATTTCTGACTCGTTTTGAAGGCTGGAAAACAAACTCTGATTGTTTCTGAAAAATGTTAACTCGTTAATTCACATCGTAACGCATTTTTCAAGTAAAATTTTGAGTTATACATTTTTGGAACACATTTGGAAGCCATCGGAGTTTGTTATTCAACAGTTTTAAATTACCGCGATGTTAGTGCTCACACGCCGGCTTTTTCTGGATCTGTCAAAAATATGCAAATTGTTTGGAAGTCAGCCAAGCGAAACTAGCATTAACTTAAAATTGTTCTGACCCAAGTATCAGCATTACATCCGAAGTATCAGTAAGCACCCTTTTTACTAAGCTATTACTAAGTTATTACTAGACATTTGGCGTTGGCGAAGTGACCAGTAGGACGTTGGCCAAGCGATTCATCGCGTTGGCGAAGCAAACAAGGACGTTGGCGAACGTGACGTTGGCGAAATCACTCGTTGGCGAAATCACCGCAATTCGAAGATCAAACCAAGGAATTCGAAAGAAAACGGGTTTACCAAGCATTTGTAGCACTTCAAAACGAAAATCAATGTAATTGAGAAAAATACTGGGTGTATAAACTCACCAAATACTGCAAGAACATGTCCCTGAAACAACATGGGTCTCTTTGTCGCTGGATCTGTTCCTTGCAGTGAACATTCATCTCCTTCTCTCACATTGAAGGGATCACGAACGATGATCTTCGAGGAACTCTGCGCCTCCACTCCCCACGATCCCCAGTCAACAACAACGTACCTGTGCTTTGGCATTTTCGGAAATCAAAACTAAACAGAACTCAGCTGAACAGGACGAAACTGAAAGTTAAAACGGACGCCAAGGACGATCACGGTAAAACACGTGGAGATATGAATGTCACACCGCGAACAGACGCTTCCACATTCAAATCTGGTGGGACTTTTGCTTTGATCGTATTGAAAAGCTGTGGTCACTTCAAAGTCGGCGAGAAATATCACAATCTGGCATGGGTCGAAAATAAACACGTGTGAAATTCTTCAGGGGCAAGGTTTGCCAGATGGTTATTCTTCTTGTTCGCTTCACGCCCATTCTGTCCAAGCATCACTCTTTCTTGCAAAGTTAATAAAAAAAATTCGTAACAAAGTCCTCCGCTACAAAGTAAAGGATTCCCTGGACACACTTCGCATTTTTTGTGAAGCAAGCGGCCGTTGCAACCACAACTGCCAATCCGCCATGTTTGTTTACCAAATGCCGATGAATTTCATCGCTGACCAGTTGATCGCTGCAACGACGGCTCTTATGTACGCGATCGCTGTGGACTGTATCCTTGAGGAAATCATTCACTTTTCTGGCAACCCAAACGATTGGTGTGTTGCTAGGGCTCCGAATTGCTGTGGTCATTGTCGATAAAGTTGTTTGTAATGAACAAAAAAGTGAGTCATTTACTTATTTATCATTGTACTTGTAGTGTTAAGTATCTCTGCAAAGTTGACTCTTCATAATATGAGGCCTGACAAAAGCAACCATTCTCAAGGTGTCAATGGTAGTCACAATGTGACTCTCAATTGTTCATTCTTCGGAAAAATTTGGACTAAACACAAACAGGAAGATAACAGAAACAATCTATTCCAGCTGTTTCTTGTATTTTCATTAGTGTAAATTCCCTTATGTAAATTTCTTATTCAAAACTCTGCGGTGAACAGAATTTGTCGGAGTTCTTAATTGATTAAGAGAAACTTGTTTAAAACCAACAATGTTAGTCACTGATTAGATGACTGTATAATCAGACAAATCTGCTAATAAGTATTGAATAGTGGCTTTGCATTATGAAAAAAAATCAGCATGTTGAGAATCCACTTTTCAATGACAGGTGACTTATAACTGTACATCAAGTGTACCTGCCCAAAACTGATTAATCTAATTACTCAGGGTTTCCAGAAACATTATTGTAAATATCAAATCACTGATCACCGCTTCTAACAAAAAAGAAAAGATCCCACTGATCTTGAAAAGGTAGATCTAGAATTAAAAAAAAAAACAGAGCCAATGATAGTTGTGTAAGTTTTACAACTTTGAATCTATTATGTATGGCAAGCTATAAGGTAAAGTACATCTTTTCATTTTCTTATTCAAGACTTTAAAATAAAATGAAACTGACTAAGCTGACAATTTCTCCCAGTTTTGCTAAATGTAAATTAGTTGTTAACTATTTCTAGCTTATTCCAGTTTCCTGCAAGAAATATAGACTGGAAAAAGCTATCAATTTCTGGCAGCAGCTGGTGCATGCGTCAAATTCCAGCTATTTCCAGCTTTTGAAAGAACTTAAAACTTGGAAAATGTTTTCTTGAAAGAAGCTAGAATAGGATTCTGGAATAAAGCTGTCATATTCTAGAAATTTTGAGAAACTTCCAGAAATTATCAGAAAGCTGCACATCGTTCTTATAGCTACTTAGTTGTAGTCTGCTTATACAGTGTATGTCAAACGTAGTATAGTCTAATGGTGGGAGATGTGAGTTGTGCTTGGCCTGTCTCAGATTTTCTGCCTTATTTTCTTTTAGAGCTTTTTGAGGACAGGTTTTTCTGGCCACTCTGGCACGCTTGCAAATTATTTTGTCAATTCTTTACTTCAATTTGGTAATGCTTGTTTTAACAGGAGTTTGGGTGTACATGTCTTTAAAGTTTGCTCATTGACTCCTGATGCATGGGAACCAGAGCAAGTCAAGATAACATAAGATGCATACCTTTATTATTTGTAAGCACTATGTTTTGAGTTCGCAACTGTTGTACTGGACAATGCTCTGGCATAATTTTAAATGGGCTTGCATCTTAAAGTGATCAAGGCATAGTCTCTGACTTGGTGATGGAATATTTTTAATTTTAGAGAAAAGGTACAGATAAAATAGAAATAAATGAATGTTATGTAGTAATTTTAGGTTTTGTTTTTAAGTTAATGACAGAATCGGGAAATGATTAGTCAACGGAATTCTTGAAGCAAAAGTCAACTCCCATACAAATAAACCAACTCCTCAAAGTAGCAGGTACTGTTTGTTGTTTTAAATATTAATTCCTAAAGTTTTATAGTTTATAACATTATTTGAAAAATAATTATTAAATTATTTTTGTTGAAGGGGTGAAAGAGAGACTTGGATGAAGTTAAAATATGTACAGCACAAGTTTGTTTCCCTGGAAACCTTTCTAAAAAACTGTCAAACTTTGGACAAAGAGATCATTAGAAATCTTGCAAGAATGAAAGTTCACCATGAGGAAAGGTGCACACATTTGGCCTTTGAGAGAACAGACTCTGAAAAAGTAAACTTTTCCAAAGGAAACTTGCCATGAAGTCAAAGTCAAAGATGGACAACTGAATGAGTGCCCCTGCTGAAATACTCTCGCAGATGTAGGAAGTGAAGACTCTGAAACGTTAGAACATGTTGCTTCAAATTTTCTCAGTGATGAGACTGCTAGCAGTGACTCACATGATGAGGACAGACCGGGAACTAGTGCACCATCAACATCATGGTGAGATAGTGAGAGGCGACGGGCAGCCTCCATTGGAGTAGCTATGTCTTCTGACAAGGGTAGAGATAGAGGAGGTTCATTTGATTCAACCAGAAGTGAAGATGGTCTGACTCACGAGGCAACCATTTCTGAAAGAGTGCAGAATAATGGCGATGGTGACCTGGAGAAAAGACTGAAGGAGGACAAGGAGAAAGCAATTGCTGTGTTGAAAAGAGTTCATCCCAGTAGGGTATGCACCTTAAATTACCAAATAAAGAGATCTGTGCTATCTATTTATTTATTTGTTATATCATATGCTGTTTTGTAATGTCCTGAGATTTATTAAGTTGATACTTAGTGGTGATTATTCACCTTTTACACTCAAACATCAGCATGCATATTCTCCATACTGTTCTCTATACATTTAGTGACATGATAACAAGGAGAATTTGTTTAACAATTCAGTGCCTCTTTAGTTGGTGATCATGTCCTTTATTCTTGTGATGTTAATGTGTGATTCATGGGTGATACTGTAAGAAAAAAGTAGATGCTGGTCACTCTCAGGGGTCAACAGTTTAATGGTACATGACATTGCTTGTGGCTTGTTTTAATTGTGGGTTTTTGTTGCAGTTACTTTTCAAAGCAGCAGAATGGAAGAGTCTTCCTCTTATGGCTGCATCACTTGCAGAAGGTAGACAAGAACATGCTGCACTTATTGTTTATTTAATGGCTGCACATACATTTCTGGAAAGTGATACTTACAGTAATCACACAAACTGTGTGTAACTTTCCACTTTCCTCAAAAATGTACAAGTCATGAAAGTGTTTATGGAAAATTTTCAGGTTCCAAAGTGAACTGGGTAAATGAGGAAGATGAATGAAAAACAGCACTTCACCAGTCTGTCTTTGGGGTAGGTTTGACTCTTTCTATTGACTGTAGTCTGCTATGCTGAGTACTTGCAATTCCTTCATGGAAGGGTCATCAATTCTAATGAAATAGTTATTTTTCTTCCTCAAGGGATCATTAACAGCTTGTGAATTCCTTTTACAAAATGGAGCCAAAATAAACCAGAAAGACTAGAGGGGAAGAGGTGCACTTCATCATGCAGCACTTCTTGGGCAGACAGGGTGAGTTGATCAAAAATAACATTCTATTAAAACCATTTTCTCTCTTACCTTCAATGTTCTCTGCAGTCATTGTGAGTGTATTGAGAACCTTGCTTGTGTCTGTAATGCAAAGCATTCTACTTCTTTTTCTTTCTTGCTTCAAGTTGTTATTATCAGTATATGAATATTGGTAAGGTTAAGACTTACAACCACATGTTTCAGTAAAAATTCCATAATTGTGTGTTCTTAAACTTTAACTTTAAAGTTAACTTATTTCTATTACCTTTCATGAGGGCTTTTATAAACCATGCAAAGTGACTTTTCCATTATTCATATTGTTAGGGTTTTTTCTGGTTTTCAAAATAGTAGCCAACTTACAGATCAGAAGTCGTTTTATGTGACTTCTCTCACCTAGAAGATTGGAAAACACAATCATTTGTGGCCTGTGGCTATTTTTTTAGAACCATTTTTGTTCTGACCTTCACTATTTCCCGCAGTCTTTGTGAGTCTATTAAGAACCTTGCTTGTTTCTGTAAGGCAAAGCATTTTATTTCTTTTTCTTTCTTGCTTCAAGTTGTTATTATCAATGTATGAATATTAGTAAGTTTAAGACTTACAACCACGTGTTCCAGTAAAAGTTCCATAACTATGTGTACTTAAACCTAGTTTCTGTAGCTCTTAGCAACCAGTTCTTTCCTTAGCATAGTGTCTATCTCCAGAACACAATACAGTGGTGTGGCCAGGGCTTAAAACAGTTCACCCAGCTGTGGCATCATCTGTCATCACTTATATTAATACTGCTCCTTTATTTTCAGTCCTATCCTCTTGTTCCTGAAGCGAGGAGGTAACCAGCATGATGTTGATGAGAATGGAGAGGTGAGTGTGAACATAATGTGGTGATGCATGAAAAAAGCCCTTGGAGACAACCTCCCATGAACTGCTAGACCTTCCTTCCAAATTAATCTGTATTCCCTTGGAAAACAGAGGAAGCAGTAGATGTTGCATAAAAGGTTACAAGTGGCTTTAAAAACAGTGCTCATGAAAGTTTCTTTGATCAATTTCTTTGGTTAATTTCAGGACCCTCTTACAATTGCACTAAAACTAACAATTGCAGATATTGTTACTCTGTAAGTATACAAATACAATATAACAGTAGATGTTGTCTGATTATGATGCTGTTCCTAGGAACTGTTTTTTTTATTTATCCTTTAAGAGGTGAATGAAAGAATCCAAAAAATTGGAATTGGAATTCACACAGCAGTCTTTAGTCATTGTCTTCTTTTGTTAAATAATCATTGTTAGGAATTGTAAATTTTATATCTACACCTTGTTTTTGGATGTCAGGTTATTTTGGTATCTATTATGGTAAACATATAGCTACTTTTGGTCCATTTCTAACTTGTCAACATTTACTAGACAGTGTAAAATTAAATTGTGTTATAGGTTGAGACTGGCAAGACTGAATGAAGAAATGAGAGAAGATAATGAGATTGCCCAGGGTAAGATCTTTTAAAGAGTGCTCCATCTATTTCTTTCTGATTTGTTTTGTTTGTTGTTGTTTTTGTTTTAATTATCAGTGAATTTAAGGAGTGGCAAGCAATGCAATCCAACCACAGCATTGTTCATCATGTTTGTCTACAACAAAAGTCCACTATCCCTGGATATTTCTGGGCAAGCAGTATGATGAAAAATATTATGATACCATAAATCAAATGCACTCTACTTATCCATGATTACAATTAGTTGCAGAGGGAAATTACTCATCAATCACTCAAAGGGGTGTAAAGGTGAACCCTTTACACCCCAACATCATTATGCATATTCTCCATACTGTTCTCTATACATTTCCAAGGGTCTAACAAGGAGAATTTGTAAAACCATGAAGAACTTTGTTAGTTGCTGATAATTTCCTTCATTCTCGTGACTTGAACATTTGATTTAAGGGATAGATTGTAAAGAGAAATTAGAACCTTGTCACTGTCATGGATTAAAGGACTAACTGCTGTCATTTTTTTGTTTCAGGTGATGTTACATTCAAAGATGTATTCAGAGATTTTTCTAATATGGCATCCAGAGATCCTGACAGGCTTAAACGCAATTTTGATGCAAGTGGACCAAGTAGACAGACACAACTGTGATAACAAAATCAATTTGTTCCACCTTCAATTGAAAACAAATATTTGAGGTCACTTCACATCAAAATGTTTCATTGCTCAAAAATAAGCACACAAATTCTCATTTCACTAAAGAAACCAATTTGAATATTCACTCTAGATTTAATCATACCACAAACACAAAACGAGTACAATAATATAACAAATTTATGTTTAGTTTTGTAGTAATTTACACTAATCAGGACTTAATGTTTCACCCCAAAAATATTACTACCTGTCATGTAATGTAGGAAAACTGATCAGTACAAATTAGCATATTTTTTATTCATTAGGAATGTAAAATTTTCCCCATGATAATAACAGCATCGTTTAGAGGAGAGGATGGAATCTCGCACTGAAAAATCTGAGGAAAGAAAACATATTAGTAAATCATTCATTTAAAAAAAGGAATGAAATTTGTAAATAAAATTTCCCCTATGACAACTGAATGGAAGGAAGGACATCAATGTTTAATGAAGAGTTGACTGTATGAATACTATGGTCAAAAAGTCAAAGTTGAACATGATTATATTAATATTACAATGCTCAATTATGAAAAAGTGTACAGACTAACTAGTATTGAATCATTATTTAGTTGATTTTGACCAGATTTAGTGGTTTCCTCCATTAGATTGATGTTGATTTAAAAAATCAAAAACAAACTGATCTCTGCCTTTGTGTTTGAAGTCCCATCAGCTAATTTTGTTTACCTTTTTACACCCTAACATCAGTATACATATTCTCCAAACTTTTTGTCATACATTTTCTGAGGGGCTGGTAAGGAGAATTTGTTTAACAAACAAGAGCTGCTTTATTTGGTGATAATTCTCTGTATTCTTGTGACCTCAATGTTTGATTCAGGTGTGATATTATAAGGAGAAATTAGATCCCAGTCACTTTCAGGTTGGGGTATTGGGGTTTTCGGTTTTGCGGTTTTGGCTATTTTTAAGATTGGTTTTTCGGTCTTTGTGCCAGAAAACTTCGGTTTTTACTATTTGGGTCCCGTTTCTCTTCGATCTGAGCGGAAAATATGCGTCTCCACTGATCTCGAATAGCCGCAAAAAGCTCTGTATGCTCCACTTGTCACCACTGCATCGGATCGATCAGCGTTTTGATCACTAGGATGTGGAAATTTAAGGCTCTTGTGCATGCGATTTTCGGTTTTGATCTAATTTTTTTGCGGTTGTGTTTTTAGTGATTGCGGTTGCTAATAGACCCCGATGCCCTCCTTCCTCAGCGGTTTAACAGGTTTAAGGGTGTGCATGAATTACGATTCTTGTCAACTTTTAACGATGCCATCCAAATATTTTGATTTCGATCCATTGTCAACTTGTCTCCTAGTCTGACAAGCAAATCAAAAGGTCCGCTTCAGGTTTCATTTATTCTCCTCTTTCGAAGAAGCCAAAATCAAACTCAAAGGAAGCGAAGATAGAAACTTTTGAAGTTGTAGTTGACACAAACAAAGTATTTTGGAGACTTCAGAGAAAAACAAGGTGCCAAGTAGAAAAAAAAGCACTTCCAAAACTGTTTTGTTTTGTTTTCCATTTCAAACTGTGGTAATGTGGTTTGTTTATGACACCAAATGCTTAGCTCTATTAATTATGAATGCAGACAAAACTTGGTATCTAATACTTTTATTTCGATTGTTTTAATTTGAAAACAAATTTCCCGGAAAACATACTCCACTTATCACATTCTTATCAGAAACAAACCTAAATAAAACTTCAAGGATTGTCAACTGTCCATATCATTTTACAATTTATCATCTTTCAGGCTCTAGCGCAGCTCCCCAAGCTCCGACCATTTTGGTCGCCATTGCGAGACAACATTTGGCGATTGAAATTTCGACAAAAGTCGCCAATTGGCAACAAACAGATATAAAACAAAGAGGAGGACATGTTGAAAATTTACCCAACGAAAAAGGAAAAGGAATCTTTCGATTTCTTTACATTGATTTAAATCAGTCAAATGTAAACTTAGCAGCATCATAACGTTAAAACGGTTAGATTTAAGTCGTTAAAATTTCCAACAGTGGCGCGTTATCGCAAAAAAGAAAATCTTGAAGTTGCAAGGATATCGATCGAGGAATTTCTGACACAGTCCCTAAAAATTGTATAATAACATTAGCCTAATAATAGCGATTGTCAAGTCACGCACACTATTTCCATCCTTTAGTCAACAATTGTGAAATTGGTTCAACCTAAGCGAGGAGACCGAAGAGGAAGTGTTGGTTTTTGAGCGCTTTCAATTCAGTCAGTAGGTGTTTCGGAAAACTCTTTCCAGCTACCTTAAACTAAAAAGACTTTAAGGAAAATGCTGTTTTTATCAAAATAATTAATCGATGCGCGTAAATATTCCAACCAAACAAACAAATAAAGGACGGGGTACTCTGCATCAATGTAAATCTCTAAAAAGCAGTACAATAGAGAACCTTTAACGCTGGAAATGATCCGTGGTTTCATTTTCGTACGGGAATGTCTCCTATGTCTTCACTTTTGTATCACAGTTGGCAGTCGCACAAGTCAATCGGAAAAAACGATCGAAACAGTCGAACAACCAAGGCGTGTTTAGAGGCGCTCGTAATTAGTTAGAAAATTACTTTGGCTTTGGTAGAGGGGGAAGGTGAAGGAGATTGTGCAGCGACGAGTCACATCTTTTCTGGTTACACTACTAAGCGTCCAATTTGCGTCAGAAAGCAAAAGCCTTCACCATACTTGTGATTGTCTTTTTAAAGCCTCTATAAAAATAGTTTTGGATTAATGACACTTGTAGCACGTGTCCATTTCAGTTTCCGAAAGAAGTCTAGAAATGCGTGCAGTAACAAAAACGGCGAAAATTCGTCAAAATCGTTAAATCCGCCAAGCTGATTTCGCTCTGACGAATTTAACTACAATTCGTCAAAATCGTCAAATCCATGAACAACCACTCGGTTTGACAAAGTTTCGTCAAATCTGCCATTTCGGTCACCGCGTGCATTTCTGCACTTAAGTAGAGATATGTTTAGGGAGTTTCCTCTCTCCGTTTCCCATATCAGCTTCCTGAGTGATCGAGAAAAGATGACAGGTGAAAACAAACCATTGCATAGCTGACAGCTGTAACTTTGTCAAGAATTAAAATTGTAGCTCTTCCCATAATGAAACTGTGAATTCTGTAGCAATGACTGACCGGAAGTCACCATACTTTCATTATTTCAACTTACGACATAATGCGATTTTCATCAGATCGAAAACAGTGAGAATACAAACGCTAACAATGGATAATCTCAAGGAATTGCTTAAACCAAAAACGTTTAACACAGTTAGCCATGCCGCTGTCGTTGTTTGGATCCTGATCGGTGTAATCTTTCTTGGCATTTTTGCAGACGCAGAAAACAGCGAATCCAGGTATGATTTCCGCTGTGACGTGGCGAAGAGTAGAAACATCGACCTTGTCCGTGGAAGATGTTTCGAGTTATACGAGAAGCAGTATAACAAACACGATGTTCCTATCTATGCCTTCGTGATCATGAATTTCTTCCTCATCGGAACTGTCTGTGTTATTTACTCCCAAATAGCGAGCGCTACAGTTGATCAACTGTCGCGAAGCGCTCGTAACAGTGATCTCGAGGGGCAGTTGCGCGACCAAAGAAACGCACTTTCTGGGAAAAAGCTGTTTATCGCTTACTGCTGTCAACTTTTCGCAAGGATTTTTTTAAAAGTTCTCTTCATGGTTCTACAAAGTCAGTTTCTTTATCCTCTGGGCTTTCCCCCCAACTTTCCTTGTTATCTAACCTCTGGAGGGAGTCAGCCAAGGAATTCTACTGGCGTCTGGTACGAGTGTCATAATCAACGAGCAACTAAGAAAAACTCCTGGATGCGCGCTGTTCTTGTCGTGAACGGAATTTTTCTCTTTGGCATTCTGTTAGAAACTGTTCATATTTTGCTACGAGCGTGGAAAGAGGATAGTTTCATGGAAAATTCCAAGTTTCTAGAGGCTCACCTGAATCCCTCCCATGCCAGCTCGCAAAATGCTAAAATTGTCACGAGACCTGAACCTCCGCAGCAAGAAGAAAGAACAGAGCAAGACACGAACGTTCCACAAGAACAACACCAGGTAGAGGAAATTAAAGACCATGAAACGAACATCCCACATCTGCCAAGCAAGCCTCAAGAAGAAAGAACAGAGCAAGAAACGAACGTCCCACAAGAACAACACCAGGTAGAGGAACCTAAAGACCATGAAACGAACATCCCACATCTGTCAAGCAAGTCTCATCAAATCCGAAAACCACCGCTTCAGGAATTCATCGAGAATACAAAGAAAATTATTAAAGAAGAGACAAATCAACCTCCCCAACTCCGGTCGCCTTTTTCAAGTACTCCCGGTGAAGGACGCCCAGCTAAACATTTGACTCTGGATCAGATTTACACAAACCTTGTCGTTGTTCCAGACATGGCTAATTATGACTTTACTGGAGACAGACGGCAGAAACTCGAAGTCTACACCAGATCGGGTGGGGAAAACACAACACCAAAAGGGCCGCATGACATTCTTAACCACGAAAACAAAAACGTTTTGATTATTGGTCGTCCCGGAATCGGAAAGACACTTTGCTGTAGCAAACTCCTCAGAGACTGGGCATTTAACAAAGTATTCCATGAATCATCTGATGATAAAATCCATTTCGATGCTGCTTTCTTCATCAAATTCAGAGCATTCAACGCGGCAACCGACCTTAGCCTCCGGGAACTGCTCACATCGTCAGAACCCCCAAAGAGTTCTCCTGATTTTCGACGGAATCGATGAATTTAAACATAAGTCAAAGATCGGCGAGGAAAACTTCGAGCCTCAATTTAAAAACCGCGCAGACGAGAAGATGCCCTTGTATGCTCTATACGAGAAACTCGCGACTGGGAAACTTCTCAACGGAGCTGCCGTTTTGACAACCACAAGACCTACAGCTTTGTCATGCATCGAGCGTGTTAATTTCGACAAAGTCTTCGAGATCCTCGGCTTCTCATCTGAACAAGTCGAAGAGTACGTAACCAAATTTGCTGAGGAGGACAAGCATGCGGGCAAAACAATATGGCGACACATCGGCGGCAACAGGAACATTCTCTCTCTATGCTACATTCCTGCGAGTTGCTTCATCATTTGCTCAACTCTCTTTCAAATGACGAAGTTCTACGGTTCTAAAAGTCTAAGTCTACCAACGAAATTAACAGATATTTACAAGAAAGCAGTGAAAATATTTTACTTAAGACACAACGAAGAATTCCGCGGCAAGAATTTCACTCGCGAAGATTTTGAATCAGATAATTTGCCCCCTAACATGGAAAAGAAATTCGAGAAACTTGAAAAAATGGCATTTGAAGGAATTAAAGAAGGAAGGCTGGTCTTCGGGGGAAACGAAGTACGCGGATTGGAAGGCAGCGCTCTTTTTCACCGCTTACCCGACCGTGAAACTACCCCGCTAAAACGTGAACAACAATTCTGTTTCATTCATTTAACAATGCAAGAGTTTTTCGCTGCGAGGCACCTAGCAAACATGGATGAAACAGAACTGAGGAACTTTGTTTCTACGAACATCGCGGACGGCAAATGGCAGCTGGTTTTTCAGTTTCTAGCAGGACTAATGAACGAGAAAGAAAACCTACCGAGCGAAATCATCACAGACCTTCTTCCTGTGGAAACTGAAGAGGAAGAAAGCGAGTTGTACAACGAAGAGTGGACAGAGGATATGGAGCCAACGAAAGTAACTTGTTGCCGACTAGAGACAAAAACATTTAGCAGTGACATTATTTAAATGCATTAACGAAAGTAGTGAGATGGAGGAATAGTTCTACAACAAATTAACTTTAATTTTGTAAAGTTTAATCGTTGTCAACTCACACCTGTTGATTGTGCTTCAGTAGTTACTGTAATTAAGAATGTTCAACAAATTTCACATTTAGATTTGACCCACAATAACTTTGGTCCATTAGGTTGTTTTGAAATTTGTAAGTTGTTAAAATGTAGTAAATCTCAACTGAGCTGGTTAAACCTCACATGGAATCAATTGACAGACGAAGGAGCAAAGTATTTAGCTGAAGCCATCAACAACAACAACTGTCAGCTACGCATGTTAAACCTCTACGGAAATAACATCTCAGACATTGGAGCACAGCACTTGGCTGAAGCCATCAACAACAACAACTGTCAGCTACGCACGTTAGAACTCTCAGCAAATAACATCTCAGACATTGGAGCACAGCACTTGGCTAAAGCCATCAACAACAACAACTGTCAGCTACGCATGTTAGACCTCCTAAAAATAACATCTCAGACATTGGAGCACAGCACTTGGCTGAAGCCATCAACAACAAAACTGTCAGCTACGCACGTTAGAACTCACAAGAATAACATCTCAGACATTGGAGCACAGCACTTGGCTGAAGCCATCAACACAACAACAACTGTCAGCTACGCACGTTACCTCTCAGAAATAACATCTCACACATTGGAGCACAGCACTTGGCTGAAGCCATCAACAACAACAACTGTCAGCTACGCACGTTAAACCTCAGCTACGCACGTTAAACAGAAATAACATCTCAGACATTGGAGCACAGCACTTGGCTGAAGCCATCAACAACAACAACTGTCAGCTACGCACGTTAGACCTCACAGAAATAAAATCTCAGACATGAGCACAGCACTTGGCTGAAGCCATCAACAACAACAACTGTCAGCTACGCACGTTAGACCTCACAGGAAATAAAATCTCAGACATTGGAGCACAGCACTTGGCTGAAGCCATCAACAACAACAACTGTCAGCTACGCACGTTAAACCTCGCATCACTCAATAAATAACATCTCAGACATTGGAGCACAGCACTTGGCTGAAGCCATCAACAACAACAACTGTCAGCTACGCACGTTAACCTCACAGCAAATAACATCACAGAAGCAGGTAAACAACACGCAGAGAATTTACTTAGCAATAGTCAGTCTAACTGTCGCCTTATTATCTAACATCGCCAATTCACAAATAATTGCTTAATCTGGAAAAAAAAGTTAAATAATCACTTACAATTCAAAATGTGAGGCAACCAGCTCAGTGACAATTACAACACAACCACTAAAATCGTGAATGAACGAAAGAAAACAAAGTTTGTGAAGCGCTCAGAGCAGAGAGATTATTTGAACCGGATCGAAATGAAGAAAAATGAACCAATGAACATGTTTATTGAGAACAAAGGATGTCAAAGTGTCTTTTTTTTTTGTAAACGAACCAATTAACATTGAAGTTAAAACACAAAACTTACTGCATAGAAAACAAACAAACTCGGACCTCTCAGGAAACTTTATCATTTTATGATTGGTTTATTTCGATCTTAAATTTACTGTTGCTTCTGTATGATTTGACCACTTTGTCTGTCATAAGAAATAGTTTTCTGTTTAGTTTATTGAAGTTCTTTTAGAGATTATAGGCGGATCAGATGAGTAAATACGATACAGATCGCTTCCTAGGGTTTCTTTTTTTTTTTTTTGTTTGTTTTTTTTTTTTTCGATCAAAGCGATCCGGTTCGAGTAGTTTCATACTGTCTGCTGATGAAATTGTAAACAAATTGTAAATAAGGAAACCCATTACTTTTCAAAGACAAAAGACTTTATTGTAGGTTAGTGGTGTGAGACATTTATTTACGTTACACAATTTTTTTAAGGTGTATGCAGTAGCTTTAAATATTGGAGTGTTTTTGCACATATTTTTTGCCTGTTACTATTATCATGATAAATTGAAAAACTCTGACAGTTGAGATTTCACTGACTAGTATTTGTAGATAAAAGCAGAACTCCTAAGTTTATCAGATGATTGTTGAATAAATCATGTAAGCAGATTTATCTTTGTGTTGCTGTCAATTCGGCCCCTATGGTTAGACATATCAGACAGAGTAAAGAGCTTTACAATAAGTTTCGAAACAAAAAAAATAATTGGACAAAGGAAGGCAATGAGGGTGGGGTGGGGGAAGGGGGGGTTGGTAAAGCCTTCTCAATATCACAGGAAACTATAAATAATTTATCTGAGAAACATGATCAGCTCAAATAGAGGCTTTTTTCCAGTAGTGCCTTCTCTTTAGCAGAGAGAGCACCCTTCTTAAAATCAACTATTGCCCTACCTTAGGTTGAAATACAAAATATTCCAACCCTATTTTAAACCTAGACCAAAATTCCAACCCTGTCTTAAACCAGCAATAAAACATCTTTAAAAAATTAAATGAAAATAGCTTATTACCTCAAATAAATGCCCAACCAGATATTGAAAATTCTGGTCCAAATTTTCATCATACACAATCATGTTTAGTTTTTCATAATATGCATGTTTAGTTTGGAGAATTCGGTATTGGATCAACTAATAATCCCCTTCCCTAGCTGATATTTTCTCGAATCCCATCACTTGTCTGCTTGATATTGTATTGATATTGTAAGGAGAAATTCTGTCTTGGTCACTCATGGGAGTGAAGGCTTAAAGGGTTAACACACAATGAAAAATTGCTTGACCCTATTTTTAATCAAGTTTCTTTCACAAGTTAACAAATATTCAATACCCTATTTACATGAAACACGTGAATCTGTCAGCTACTAACAATTTTAATCTTTAGTATTCAAAACATTTATAACCATAATGCTTTCTGTTCTCTGAAGCTTATAACCCATTAACTTCCAAGGACTGATTGCTACTTCCCCCTTCAGCTGCCATACATTTCATTGTAAATTAATTACAAGAATTTGAGGTTAGATCAAGATAAAAACTTGAAGGTATTCTCATTACCTTATGGATACAACAAGGAGAAGCTACATGTTAATCACTTCAGGGAAGTAAAGGATTAAGACATGCTCATCTGCAATTATTGTTAAGAGTTCTGTGTCTCAATATAAACAAATTGGGCTTTAACTTGGGGTAGAAGAGCACAGAACATGTCATCACATGGAATGTGCTGCACATCAAATTCATCACCTTAGAGGAAAATGTGTTAAAATATGTGATATGTCAATTAGCTTACTCACAAGCATTTTAACTTGGTACATCTAGAAATATACAAATTAGTTTTTAACTTACATTTATCTCAGTAGTCTGGAAATGTGGAATTCTGGAAATATACCAATAATTCCTTAGCTTAGTTGGATGTATCTTAAGTTGGTAGTCTGGAAATGTGAAAATCTGGAAATAGTACAAGGATATGGTTTTAACTTTGGTTCTAAAAACATTCAA
The DNA here is from genome assembly GCF_036669915.1 of Pocillopora verrucosa. Lineage (NCBI taxonomy): Eukaryota > Metazoa > Cnidaria > Anthozoa > Scleractinia > Pocilloporidae > Pocillopora > Pocillopora verrucosa. The sequence continues at coordinate 4,248,452 of NC_089320.1, read as the reverse complement.
TTTTCTTTGTAGCCCACTGTGCTTTAACCAATCAGAGTGTCACAGTATTGTCCCTCATGCCAATCACATCATGAAATTAGGGTACTGTCATATGTTGCAATGGAATCAAACTAACATTGATAAACACCAAGAATAGCATTAACAAAGAATTATGAACTCATCTACCCAGTGTCATAGTTAATTTTCTAAGAACTTCATTGCTATTAGGAGGTTAGAAAGGTGATCAGGGAATTTTTTTCTACCATTTAGAAGTTAAAACATGTTTCGTGTAACACTCCTTCACTTACGCATAGCATGCCTATGTTTAAGTATGTCCTTGTCAGTAACTAATATCAACAGTGAAAGAGTATTTTGGACAAAAATAAGGGGTGTTTCAGCTCAGGGACAGTACTTGAAGTTTTACCAAGTGAATAATTTTGCCTTTCACTATCCCTACAATTTAATGGGAGGCCCATCCAACAAATTAAGACCTAAAACACAACTATCATATACTCATGGCTAACAAAGATAAATGCTATAAAAGTGACTTCCTGACTATGGTATTCTGTATTTCCTTTCTTCACATTTTCAATTTTTTTTTCTCATTTTTTATTCTTCTTTGGTATTTTTCTTTAAGGAAACAAAAATCTTAAACCACTACCTATGGTTAAAATCAAGCAGAGGGTAAAATGGTATGCTAAATATTTAACTATCATAACAACACTCCTTAGTATGACACACTGTGCCACAATTGGAATCATCATTTGCATGAATGTACTTCTGACACTATGGGGCACTATGGTAAGACTAAACTCTTAAAGATTCCCTGCCTTTCTGTAGACATACCACCAAGCATATCTATTTCCCAGAGAAAACTGGAAAACTGAAATACTCCTAAACTCCACCAACTTGGGGAGGAAGTTGGTTAGGAAGAGGAACAGGGGGCTGGTTTCACTTTGGTATTCACAGGTGACTCATAATTCTCAAAAAACTGTTGTCTCACAATGTCATTGGGAAATCATGAAAAAGAATAATTTACAGGCCTGTTAACAGCTTCATCATCTGAAAATTAGCCTAATGCTCTTTGAAAAGTATAAAGCTACTAACTACAGGGGAAGCAGAACTGGGAGCAGCAGAAGCTGAGGGAAACGTGGGGGGGGGGGGGGGGTGGTGGGTCAACAATTACACATTCAAACAAAACTATCATTCAAATGGAATAAATTATCACGTTCAACACGTTCAATCACTTACTTACTTAAAACGCAAGATCACAAAATTTGTCGCAAGGTTTCAACTATCCTGAGCCATCCTCTCAGAGCCTACTTCCCTGAGACCAAGATCACAAGGTATAATTTGAGAAATAAATCCCCTGTCATGCCCGCTATTCGCACAAAAAATTTTAAGAATACATTTTTTAATAGAATTGTTTTTTTTAAGTACAATGTAGCTTTGTAAAAGTGTACTTCCTGTATTAGACTTTTGTATTTGTTTCCACGTATATACTTATCTTATTTAGATACACCTAAAGCTTATTTACATCCTTTTTTTAATGTAACATAAGATATGTAATTTTATCTTTTGAACAATAAAGACACAAAAGACACAAAAAAGAAAGCAAACTGGATAAGTGGTTCGTTTTTCACAAATGCAAACAGTTTTGGGGCTAATATACTTAAAAGGCTATACAATTTCTATTCTAATCATACAACCCACGATTTTGTTCTTTTAAAGTGCTAAATTGAATAGCAATGCAGCTGTTAACTGTAAAAATTTAAGCACCCACTGTCAATTTTCCTGTAGATTTGCAGAATTTATATGGTGTATTTTCATGTAGGGAGATCTGAGCCTGGATGGGGGAAGGAAGCATGCAGACCAGTTTGGTGGCCTGAAGAAGTTGAGCTCACAAAGCAGCCAGCGACTGTCACAATTTTTCCATTTAAAAATCTTTATTCAATAACGCAACAGCTACTACATGACAACATGGGCGAAATCAAAAATGGCGGGTCCGATACCACGTTTTTTCCCACAGGTCCGATGGGAGCGCGTGGTATGACGTAATATGACATCCCCCTTTCTACCGATGTAATAATAATAATAACACAAAAAAAAAAATGGAACTTATCATATCTCCAGAACATTACAATACTGGTTGAAAGGATATCCCTCCTGTGCTTATACTTATAAGTCTATTCTTTAGTGTCTCTACTGTTATAGATCCAGCCTTTGTGCAGGTGTCACAGTCCTCCCAGATCTGGTCACATATCCTCCAGCTATGTCTGAGGGTCCCTGGGGGATGTTGTTCAGTGGCACTGTTTCGCCAGATCCTGGTCTGAGGGGCTGCACCGTTTTTGTGCGATGTCTGTGTGTGACTGACTGGGGCAAGACTAGTTCTGCTGAGGTATCTCAGAACCTTGGTATACTGGGGTTTCCACCCGCTGGCATTGTGTTCCCCTCACTGCAGTTGTGTCTGGTTTCAGTTGGGCCCGTGTTCTTCGATAGGTGGTACCTGTACTGCTGGATCTGATGATGTAAGATCTTGGCTGTTTGGCTGTTTGGCGGGTTTTACAATAATGCCAGGTTCCCAGGTTTGTGAGTGGTGGTTGTACGTGCGGATGGGTTGGTCAGCTTCGAATGGCTTTTTGGGTGGTCCTGAATGCTGGTTGTAATAGTGGGCTTGTTTCTCCTGACGGGCTATGAGCTTACTTTTCATGACCTCATGGTGAGAGTGGTTGAGGAGGACTCTATGGCATGGGTAATCTAGTTTTAAATTTTTCTATTGGTGAGCAGTTCTGCTGGGGATTTCAGCTGGTGATCCAAGGGAGTGGCCCGTATGATAGGAGAGCAAGGTACGGGTCCTCTTTATTTTCATCGCACTTTTGGAGAATGTTTTCCACGGTCTGGACCATTCGCTCAGCAAACCCGTTGGATTGGGGGTATAGGGGGGAGCTAGTAATGTGTTTTCTACCCCGTAGACGTTCATAAAATGCTTGAATTCTGCCGAACTGTACTGCGGTCCGTTGTCGGTCGTCAACTGCGTAGGGATGCCGTGTTCTGCAAAGATGCTCTTCAGATGGTTGATAACTGCAGATGACGTGGTGCTTGTTAGTCTCCTGATGACTGACACAGATCTGCTGTATTGATCTGTCAACAGGAGGTATTGCTGCCCTCTAAATTCGAACAAGTCCGAACTGAGTCTTTCCCATGGTCGGTGTGGCGGTTCTGGCTGTAGTATTGGCTCTTTCCTTGCTTTATTTTGGTATTTCTGGCAGGGTTCGCACTGGTTAACTTGTTGATGATTTCCTTTGTAATTCCAGGCCAGAAAACGGATGTACGTGCTCGTAAAAGGCATTTCTCTTGCCCTAGGTGGCCTTGGTGTATGATGTTCAGGATTTCAGGTCTGAGAGTAGGAGGTATCACGATGCGGTCTCCTTTTAGTACTAAGCCGTCCTCGATGGTCAGCTCTTCTCTGAAATTCCAATAGCCATGTAGCAGTTGGGGGCACTCTTCTCTTTTCTGTGGCCATCCTTCAAAGACCATTTCTTTTAAACAGAGACAACACAGGATCCCCTCCCTGTTTCGTCACGGATCAGTTGTAGCTTTGTTGGAGTTGCAGGGAGATGTTGTGTGACGTGGTGGACAATATCTCTGAAAGTTGACTGCTGCTAGGGGTAGGCTGGGGGCTGACTCTTGAGAGAGCGTCGGCTATTGGTACATCAGGACCTTTTACGTAGTTGACCGTAACGTCGTATTTCAGGGCTCTCATCAAGAACCTCTGTAATCTAGGTGGGCAACTGGACAGTCGCTTCTTGAAAATCGCCTCAAGAGGTTTATGGTCAGTGTTTACTGTACAGTGCTTCCCAAAAATGTAGTAGTTAAATCTCTCTAGGCCCCATACTACACCAAGTGTTTCTCTCTCAATGTTGCTGTAGTTTTTTTCTGTGTCTGTAAGTGCTTTGGAGGCATAGCATACAGGTTGCCCCTGCTGCAAAAGGACGGCGCCTACTCCTTTCTGGGAAGCGTCAGTTTGAATGACAGACTCGATGTTTGGGTCAAAGTATCTGAGGACTCCCATTGATGTGATTTCCTGTTTGACTTGGTTGAATGAGTCGTCGTGTTCAGGTCCCCATACATATGCGGTGTCCTTCTTGTAAGTTCTCGCAGTGTTGCTGTGAGGCTAGCCAATCGCCCTGAGTATCTTGTAAGGTAGTTTACGAGGCCTAAGAAGCTTTGGAGGTCTTTGCGGTTCTCAGGTGGGGTCATCTTCTGGATTGCAGATCTTACTGTCATCTGGTTTGATTCCATCCTGGGTCCATTTGTGGCCGAAAAAAAGCTGACTTCCTGACATTTGAGCTGTACTTTGTCTTTGTTGAATTTGATTCCCCTTTCCCTGGATCTGATCATGAGGTTTACCATGTTCGCATCGTGCTCTTCCTCTGTAGCTCCGTATATGAATGTATCGTGCAATGCCGGTGACTCCTTTCAGGCCCTCCAGTGCTGAATCTAAGTGTTTCTGGAACACATCTTGTGATACAATAAGGCCAAAGGGGAGCCGGGTGAAACGGTATCTCCCGAACGGGGTGTTGAAAGTAGTCAGGTAGGAGCTGGCTTCGTCTAATGGTACATGCCAGTAGCCCTTTTTGGCATCAACTACACTAAGAATTTGGCACCACTAAGCTGTGTGACTACCTCATCAATTGTTTTGGTGTAGTAGTGTTCGCGTTTTATTGCCTTATTTAGGTCACGTGGATCGAGGCAGACTCTGATTTTGGTGACTTCTCCTTTGCCGTTGGTTGTTTCAGAGAGGGCGATGCTTAACCCAGTCTGTGGGGTTCGCTTACGGGTATGAGCACTCCAAGTTCTACCATGGTGTTGATTTCCTTTCTAAACATGTCTCGAAGGTGTACTGGTACGGTACGTGGTGCGTGGATGACAGGTTCAGCATTGGAGTCTAGGGTGATGTGATAAGGTTTCATATTGAAGGTTCCCAGGCCTTCAAAGCAGTCTCCGAAGTTGTTGAAGAAGGTTATCCTGTCCAGTGGGGGGTATGTTTCAGTGTCTAGACGGCTAGGGTATCTGCTGGTCCTTTGGTGCGTTTTGCATGGTCTGTGTTCTTTAAGGCGGGTCTCTTTGTCTTCTTTGGAGGTTTCTAGGCTGCAATTAAATTTTACTAGCTCAAGTTCCTCGCAGGTTTTACAGCCAAGCATTGTAGGTCCTGGTACGTCAGTAACATTGAAAACGACTTCTTTAATGCTGCCATTTTGATGGACGTATAGTGGACAGGTTCCAAGGGTCTTGATGGCGTGGCCTCCATACGCAGTAATCCTGTGGTGTGTTGGGCCAAGGGGTATCTGCTGGGAACTGCGGTTGAGTCTGTCATAGTCGTCTTTGGAGATGACATTAACTTCTGCACCAGTGTCGACCTTGCAGATAATAGGTATCAGGTGTGTATCATGGGGGTCTACCGTGACTTGTATTTCAGTCATGACTTTGGTGCGTTGTTTTTTTTCTTTTTGTTCAATGCTTGCGATCATTGAGGTACTGGGGCTGTCTCGGGCTTCTAGTGTTCCCAGGAAGACTTTGTCGTAGCTTGTGCATTCACTTGTTACACCATCAGGTTGTTCTTTTTGTAAGGTCATCACATCTGACCTTGTTTTAGACTTGCAAACTTTGCTAAAATGACCGCGTTTGTTGCAGTTGAAGCATTCTACTCCAGTGGCTGGGCACTGCTGGTCTTTGGTGTGTGGTGTGTCTCCACATCTGTAGCACTGTCTTAGGTTGTTGTCACGTCGTCTGTTTCCTCTACCACTGGTGTACCTTTGGTGGGGCTGGTTTCTGGGCTTGTTTCCTCTGCTGATTGCATTGACTTCCCCTTCTTCTTGCTTTGGGTTTGTAGTGTCACTCATTGCTTTTAATTGCATCTGGGTAGCCTCATCAGTTCGTGCAATTTCTTTTGCCCTTGCAAAGGTTAATTCATTACCGCGGGCAATGCATTTTCGTCTGACCTCTTCCGAATCGGTGCCGAAAACTAATGTGTCACGCATGAGTTCGTCATGTAAGTCAGGTGGGTAACCTGAGCTCTGTATGAGTAGCCTTGCTTCAGTCAGGAAGGTGGCTAGGGGACGATTATTCTGTTTCAGACCTCGTAGATAATATCTGTTCAAGATTTTTTGCTTGTGGTTTAACATGGTCTTCGAATCTTTTCCAGTATTCTTTCAGGTCTTTTTGTTGGTCTTCGGTTAGCGACCAAGTGTTAAATAAGTCTATTCCGTAATCGCCTGACCATACAGCACATATTTGCATTTTTGAGTGCCGTCTCGAGCTTTTAACGGTCCCATCAAGTAGCAGTTCACACTTTTGGCGGAATCTCTTGAATCTAGTTAATAAATCTGGGCCAGGGGTCCAGTCCATTTTTGGTACTTCAAACCCAACCAAGTCGCTCATTTTTGGCTAAATTGCACGATAAGACAGGACTTTGTAGTAAACACTGTAAAATCGTACGTACCGGTTTTGGTTGTTCTAGCGGTGAGAATTCCTCTATTGGTGTAAATCTATCCCACTTCCGACATCCATGTCACAATTTTTCCATTTAAACTCTTTATTCAATAACGCAACAGCTACTACATGACAACATGGGCGAAATCAAAAATGGCGGGTCCGATACCACGTTTTTTCCCACAGTCCGATGGGAGCGCGTGGTATGACGTAATATGACAGCGACCACATCTGGACGATTTAATTTCATAATATTTTTACACAAATTGGAATCAAACAACAGCACCCTCAAGAGGTTGACATCACAGTAAATGGTTCTGCTCACAGTCCTGTGATTCCCATTCCTGTATCATCGACACCAGCTTCTGCTTTTATTTTGATCTTCCCTCATCTGCCCCTGAAGTTTTTGCAAGCCCCATTTCCCTCCTGCTCCTTCATCAACAAATGCTGTCACCACTTCCATTTTCTGATCTTCCCTTTGCAACTCCTGAGGTTCAACCTTCCAGCTCTTGTATTTTAGGACATTGTTGAGAGAAATTGGGAGTGGGGCAGTTTACTGTGGTAATACGTGGCAATCTGTACTGCAAACCTGCAGTGAACTGAATCAGATCCAAACATCAAAGATGCTGCATATTCTAGGAAAACTGAATGAAGACGTAAGCTTCCTGTTATTAATTGAACTCCATCTTTTTGTTCATTACTTTTTGTGCATGTATGTGTCGCAAACAAATAAACAACATTACTATTTCATTTATTTATTTCACAATTTAATCTTGTCTAGGATGCAAGTATTTTGTTTTGAATTTACCATTCCTGAACATTCTCTATGTCATTTCATCAGCAGCAAGAATGCCAGCTTAAGTTTTAATACCAGTTGTTTAGCTAGAACAATCATCATCATCATCATCATATTATTGTTATTTATCATTTTTTTCATTGATAAATTTTATTGTACTGGTTGTTATTAACTTCATATGCTATTGCTTTTAGAGATTTTCCAGCTATGTAGACCAGTCCATTTATTAACTTGGTCTGGAGCCCATCTACCCAAGTGGGGATGGAAACTGCTTTTATAATTCACTATCCATACTCATGTCTGGGCATGAAAGTGACAGTGAATTTTTTAGACTGGGTGCAGCAATGTATGGTCTCGCTCACTCATATAACCACATTGTTGATGCAGTAAAAACAATCAGTTATTTTTTGTTATGTTTGCTAAGCTTATTAGTGTACAATTTTAACATCCTTGTTTTATGTTTTAAGTGAACTTTAACAGAGGTCAACCTCTGGATCTCTTTTTCAAAGCAGAGACTGAGGCATAATAAATCAATCTTAAATTAATCTTTTAAAATTCATTTATTAGTTCTTTCTTTAGTTGCTTGTTTATGTGGTTGCTTGTTATACAGAAATATTTTAATCCAGCTGTTAGAGAAATTTGCTACTTTTTGCATGATATTCTCAGATTACTTAGCAAGCAATATATAAGGTTGTGATTTTTTTCTTTATCCTGTAAACACTAAGTGCCATTCATGTCAATTCATTTATTTTCATCAACTTCATTTGTTTCATTGACTTCTTGCAAAATCCAAAATCCTTTGATCACTTTTGATAATTACACAATGATTTTTTGTGCACATGGTTTTCAATCATATTTGACAACTATCCAATAAACTAATATTTGTAGTAGCTGGATAGATAGCTTTATTAAAAATCCCATGGCAGCCTAATAAGGCTGAATTGCATGATTATTTACAATACAATACTGGCTAAAATTGTAGGAATAGTAGTCATCTCAGTGTCGTGTTAACCGTTCCTGTAGTTACTTATAACCCTCCCTTAGAAGTAACTAAACTGCATTTCGAAAAAACTATATTCCATTTGCAATATAACTTTAAAAGGAGTTACTTTGTGCTTCTGTCATATTTCTTTTTACAGAATGCGTGGTATTTTACTGTTAGAGGCGATACTTTGCAGTGGGCAGCCAGTGTGAGCCTTTCACCAAATGAGGTTCAGGAATTTAAAGACAAATCCATTCAGGAAATTGTTGCAAAAAGTGTCCAAAGCCAAGTCTTTAATGCCCTAAAGAATTTTACTGATATTGGTAACTAACTTGAGACTTGTTCGTTTTAAGGACTGGCTCACATTCTTTTGAATCAATTCCACATCTTCATCATCTTATTACAACCAGTTATCAGCTCGTTTCTCCAGGCAATTTGGCATTACAATACTGACATCCGCAGTTTTTTTTTTTTAGAACTCTTGCAGGTAACCTCTGCTGCCCGGCTTTTTGAAGAAACCAATACAACAGCACTGTGAACTGTCTGGGGCTGTATGGTACAACACAAAACAAAGTCCTCCTTGTTGCTTCCAGCCAGACCGGGAAGAGGCGCCTTTTTACATCATCTGGCTGCCACTTACAGGACAAGGAAACACCTTCAACCATATATGCCCCCTTCTGCCATGGAAGTGTGTTGCATTAGATGCTTTCTTGTGTGTGTTTTGGCGAGGATATAACACCCAACATTCAAGTCGCAATGAGATGGTGCAGTGCCTTACCTGCTTTGAGTGGTACCACTGCGTTTGTTTTTGGGCATTTCTCTCGAAGAGGCCAACGAATTCCACGATAGTGGATTGTGGCTGCACGTTGCCCCACCCATATCGGAGCCACGACATGTGAGTGTACAGTGGAATCCCTACTTTTCAAACCTCTTGATAACTCGAACCCTTGAAATGCTGTTTTCCCTTCTCTCAGTCGAACACTGTAACTTTACCCCGATTCCTAAAGCTACCTTATTATTTTGAACAAAGTTTTGTTTATGTTTGAATGTGGGAAAAAATCTTGATTCCACAGTACTTTCTCTGCTGCTTTTTTTGTTTTGGCTCGTTTATAATGTTTTTAAACGTAGCGTACTGTTCATTTTATCTATTATATTTTGTAGATCGGTGTACTCAAACCAAGGTAGCATTCTGCGGTTTCTAACGAAGGCGTATTTGAAGGTTTGTACGTTAAAGATACACTTATTATAAGGATTTTATCAAATCTAACTTACGGGTTAAAGTTTACATTGCTTCCTTTCCTTTTCAGACATCAACAACAGAACTCCTAATTAACAAAAGTATACATTAAGGCTAGCATTGAACACCGAACATCGTCTTTTGTCGCACCGAGACTTGGTGAGGTTGGTAACAACTGGACCCCTCGGAGGACACGCGGTAATTTCATTTGTAGATTTAAAAATATCTAAACAAAAAGAATTTCGATACTTGAATCGCTTGTAGGACATCGACGATTACTGATTGTGTACAGGAACAAGTTGCTTTGCGACGTAATTTCGTTTTTTTTCAGTGTTCTTTAAAAGATGATTGTTTAAATGCCATTATTCCGCATAACGCAAAAATAATGCTCGCACGGCCTTAGTTTAGTTTAGTTTCGCGATTTTCGGCTCTCATGGTACACAACATGCAGGGTGTTTAAAACTAACAAAAAAGTAAAGCGACCTTTTCGTTTTTTTTATCTATCTAGTGCCTATTGACATTATGATCCCTTCGTTTTCAAACAAACAGGCCGAGCGTATGACAGCAGTTGCAATGCCTATCATTGCTTCACTTACGAAAGACCTTTCCCTACTGACCCGGCTCTTTATGGATGTGATGCTACCAGAAGTTGTATTTGAAATTGTTTCTAGAACGGCACGGGCTTATGGTTTAGTATCTGAAGACTTATCATATTTTAATCTTTCAATTATATACCGCGACTTTTCCAGCTTAAAAAAGGGAGTTTTTGATGACAAGCCTTATCCGTGACGGTCACCTCCAAACTTGCCCAGTGTTTTACATGTAACTTTTTGGGTTAACAGGGTATGCTATATTTCCAGAGGGTGTACACTGCAAACCGTTTTTATTTAGGAAGTTATTTTAAACCACAACTGTCTAAAAAGTTCATGCTTTTTTCTTCTTATCTTTCAGAGCATAATCAAGTTCATCATGGAAAAAGAGGATCTCAATTATTTTAGAGCTTCAATTTTCTTTCAAAATAGTCTTGTTTCGGCAGCAACTTCATAGATAGTTTTAGGCTCACTTTGCCAAACATAATTGTCGGTTTTATTACATCATCATGACACACCACATATCAAATTGTGGTCAGCAATACATTGGCGAAAGTTTTGATCCAGGTGCTTCAGGAAATTGAATCCAGTCCGCTCTTAACTTCGCGTATTTTATCGTGTATTTTCTTATGTTTGATACAAAGTGCGGTGGTTTAGTTATATATTGAAAACCCTTAATACAGGAATAAATTTCAAGAAAATAATACAGTTGTTGGTGGTTATACGTCTTAAGTTATTTAAAATGAAATAATATTAGGTGCTATGCCAGGTCACTTCTCTAAACCAACGAGAAAAATTCCCCATCTTCAAACTTCCGATACGATGTACCTCTTCTATGCAGCCTTGAAGAAATGTAAAATGGTTTCCGTGTTTACATAGCCTGATGTAAACACGCGGGAGGTTGGAGAACACGAGATAAGCGTAGGAAACCACGACGCGAAGTTTACATCAGGCTATGTAAACACGGAAACCATTTTACATTTCTTTTATAAAATAACTAATGAAAGAGGAACGAAAACCGTGTTTACATACGCTCATGTAAAATGGTTTTATGGCCAATCAGAGCGCGCGTACTATTTGAATTATTTTATGTTTCCTTAATGCGGTAAATCTATCCATCATAACAATTTGCACCAAAACTGGAAGGGTATTTAAACGAAACCGCAACACAATAAAGGCCCAACTCATTTGATAAGTATGTTAAATTACTCGGAATAAACCGGATAATGACGTTACGCAAACGAAACAGTCGAAACTTTGTCCGACTTAAAAAAATCATTTATATTGTAATAAACAGCCTTGTAGTCAGTCAAGTGTTACTAATCATGATCAAGATAAGAAAGGGAAACAAAAAAAGAAAAGAAACTATTTTCTATCATTTAGTCTTGTTAATATATATATTTAAGCAAGCCTAAAAGCGGAACTCCACAGTTATGTATTGTTTACTGCACTTAAGAAGATTTTTTTTTCCATTCTGGTAAATAAGCGGCTAAAATATTAAAAGTACAGTTTATAGCGGATCAACGGTGTTGAATTAAAATCGCCTACGGTTAAACTAAATACTTTCATGACACAGCAAAATCTGCTCACGGCAGCTCAAATGATCTTGAGACGCAATGAGATAAATTCCTGGTAAAATAAAATGAACTCAAGATGTCCAAAATTAGCTCACGGCCACAACAATAAACAACAAACACGGAAAAATCAAAGCAAAACAGAGAGTAGAAACCATTCTTGAAACTATAAGAAATCAAATCATTTCTACGCGGCGCGAGAAAATGCCGAAATGTGAAAATAAACAAAAACAAGAGAACAATTACTTATGAGATGAAGCCTCAAATTCCCAACTAACGGTCGCCAAATGAAACAAATTTAAAAGAAACTTAAAAATGATTAATTTTCATTCAAGATGCAGACAAGAAAGGTATTGAAAAGGGCGGAGATGTTCGAAATAAAACAAGACAGGCCGTTTTGCATTGGCCGGCCTGTTCAAATTAATTTAAATACACACTGTATTACCAGCCTAATAACCAAAGATGTTAATAAATAGGTACTAAAAGAAACTTAAATAAAAGTCAATTTTCATTCAAGATAAAGCCTGAAATGTACCGACAAACTTGAGAAAATTCGTTACCCTGCGGCCGCCGATCTGTTCAAATTAGTCGAATTAATTATTCATCCGCTAAGGCGAAAGCTGATTTTCAACCAACGGCTTCGGCAGGCACTTGACGCTAAAACTAGCTAAAACTGTAAAACCACCAGAAACTGTTTTATTTTAATCACCGCGTTCTTTTCTATTACTCATTCCCGTTATTAACGGTTTCAGTTAATTAAAATTGTATAACCTCAAAAAACTGTTTTATTTTAGTGTAGATACTAAAGAGCAACAGTTACGTTCATTCTAAGCTCATCTGAGTGTGTTTGCAGTCGTTAACGAGCGAAAACCGTTTGGTTGTGGCCACTATGACTTTTGTTTTGTTTTTTTTTTCTTTCTTTTATTCATCCGCTTACCCTAACTTCCCAATCTTCGGCAATGCCGCATTACTGCTTGACGAGCTTATGTGTAATCAGACAATGCCTACCTGTTTCCTGGCTATTCGATATAATAAAAAAAGCAATCCACTGGCATGAAAATCGACGCAATTATTGGCAAAGTTGAGCTATAAACTTGACAGTTTAAATTATTTTAAACTTTTGAGATCACCCTCATTTTATAATAGCGGAGAGCGCGCGTGTGATGTCACAAATAATACCTGACCACACAAACAAATTGAAATTTTCCTCGAATGTTTTACAACCTACATTTTTTTTTTGGTCAAATCGCTGTCAATCGAGGCGCTCAACTCACAATGTTTGTCTGAGTCATGGAGATACTTTTAGACATGGCGCGCAGCGGTATTGGCAAACACTACAAATCCAGAATCGGGTATATTCTTGATACTATTTTAGACAAGGCAAATAACACTCAAAAGAAGTTGATATTGAGGACATTGAGTCAAAGTTTCTAGAAATCAAAAATGCAACTATTTTTCTAGAATTTTCACATAAGGACTTAGTTTTTAGTAACATCTCATGATTTTTTGTTCTTTATAAAAGAGAAGTTCTTCAAATTTGGCGATAAAACTTATCGCAAATTACATTGCTACAGCTTAGGACTCGAGCTGCTTACGCCGTAGCGAATTTCGATACCAGTGAAAAACTTTGCAATGAGTCATAAAGTTCTTTTCGCTTATGTATGACAAGGATCGTTTGAGAGACTTCAAGCATGAATTGGCTTGTTCTGCTGCCTGACTGTTTAAGGTGTCCCACTGAGGATAACGGGAGAGAGGTTGTAAGCATCAGAACAACCTGAAAAAAAAAAAAAAAACATGTTCGATTGCTTTGCATTGGTACTGACAAAGTTAAGATTAAAATATTACTTCGACTGTGCTTCAATGTGTGTAATGTGCCATTAGATTGGTAGGAGGGGATAGACCCGAAGCATAGCTAAATGAACACCGAAGATTAAAGATGGCCAAACCGATTTACGTACCTGTATGAAAAATTGTAATGAACCTACATTTATTATGACTCGTTTAATATAAAATCACTCTGACAGAGGAAATCAAGAGAAAAAAAAAAACTCCCAAAAAACCAGGCCCTGGTTGTTCAACGGGTGAAAAAAGGTGTCCACAGAATGAATCTCTATTAACCTTTAAGTGTTGTGATAACATACAGCGCTATCCAGTGGATAGTGATTTTTCCCGCTGGATAGCGTATCCATCCTTTAAACTGGGCCAAGGTAATAAAAAGAAATTTTCTCACGCACAACGGCATCCAATCAAAGGCCACAACATACACATGCACATTATATTGAGCTTACCTTGTGGGAACGCATTCGAAACACTGTAAATGGGATGTTAGAAGATTCGTTGCAAAGCATAACACTAAATCCATAAGTTATACCTAAAATGGAAATCAAAAGAGAGGATATAAAAAATCGTTTTACACATAATCACAGCAACACTGCGTACACTGAGTGCCTGAAAGAATGTTGTGTAAGAACATGTAATAAAGGCTGAAGAGAGGGTGTAACTGGGGTACATCACTAGTCAATAGAAATCAACAACCTTTATTTACACAAGTCGTTATGCCATTTAGCCAATAAATTGTAAGAAAAACTTCGATTTAGTCAGTAAACAGCAAAAAAAAACAAAAAAAAAAACAGGCAAGTTAATTTGTGCGATTCTTTGACTTGACAACTGCAGATGTTATGCTTCTGAAAACTAAGCGTTACAAACAGTTTCGGTCTTTCAAGAAAATACCGGACATTTGTTGAGAAAAACCTAAACCTGATAACTGAAACCACAGGCAGAGCGTCCCGGAGCTTGTCAGGATAAGCTTGTCAGGATAATCTGGAATAAACAAAGGGTAACAATAGCTAGTTGGGGGTCAGAGTGAACTGAAATTTACATTTATTGTACCGTGTTTGCAGTGCACTAAGAAAACTCCAGGAAGTAAGGATGGGTGTCGAGTACTCCTCTTTGCGCAGATGTTTGGAGTTGTGTCATCCAGGCAATAGTCACCACGACTTCTTACCATAGGCAGGCAAGGATAGTATTCTACATCGTATGTGCGGTGTACATCCAGTTGCACAGCATCTGGTATTGATCCATTTCTGCTGAACGGAGACTTTCCTTTTTCCAACAGGTCAGTAATAAATGCAGTCAAGGTCTCAAGAGGTAATTAAGTGTTAACAACAAAAAAAAAACCGCAAACTGCCATATGCTGTTTAGAATGATTAGGGAGATTAAAGTGTCTAGCGACTGGTTTGGATGCGTCCTTGTCATTTCTTTCCACATCATCGCGAAGGTGTTCTCGGAATCGGTCACCCAGTCGTCTTCCTTCACGATGCAAAACTTGTCCTTTCATTCATAACGTAGAGAAAATATCGGGACCCAAAAGATCCATTAAGATCATTGATCACTTTACGCGTACCTCCGCCAATGTTATTTACTGCATAACTTGCACTATTGCAATAAGTTATACATCGGCGAAACAGGAAGACGACTGGGTGACCGATTCCGAGAACACCTTCGTGATGTGGAAAGAAATGACAAGGACGCATCCAAACCAGTCGCTAGACACTTTAATCTTCCTAATCATTCTAAACAGCATATGGCAGTTTGCGGCCTATCCTTACATCTAGGCAGTTCGGAAAGCCGTAAAACACTAGAACAAAAATTTATATTCCAAATCGGCACCCTTAATCCCCCCGGAATCAACGAGCGCTTTTCATTCAACTAACTAATTTATTCCTGTTTTCTCGTCACCATATTCCCACCAATGGCGTAGCTACACTTTCTGCATATAAATCCACACACGACCCACAATTCCTCTAATCGCTCTGACGAAGGGCTAACGCTCGAAACGTCAGCTTTTTTACCCTTTACGGTGGCTAATTTACGTTTTCAACCCAGTTGTTAACACTTAATTACCTGCTATACTCTCCCACCGACGCAGCACCACAGTTTCTTTAGAAACTTACCCCTTTATTCAAGGTCTCAAGAAGCTGATCTCCCTCGACAATGCTAACTATGTCAAACAGGAGGGGAAAAGTTTGCTGGAGTAGAAGCATGTCTTCAGGACACGGCTCGACTGGTCCGTTGCCGATGAGTCTGCGGTAAAATGTTTCCAAGGAGTCCAATTGGGGGAGAAGTGCACACACCGGGGAAGCTTTTCCTATGCATTGAAAAGTCCAGTGATGGGTGTTGGAAAAGAGACATCAGATCCATAGAACGAAATGTTCCAGGAAAGAAAACTACCCAAGGCAGGTGCACAACGCTGCAACTCCAGGTGTAAAGAGGTCATTACTGTGTAATGTAACCTTGCTAACATCACGGCCTACTTGATCCACCATCTGCCTCACATGTTTTTCAGCAAGATAAACCCTGTCACGATGCCTAGTGATGTCATAAAATATTAATTAGTTAGCCTAAATGCAGATCTCTACAAATAAGGCAAATAAAAACAGGTGATATTTAGACATATTAAAAGTCTATCCAGTGGAATGTAGGAGGAACTGGAGCTGGTCTTAGTCTGTCTCAACCCCTCACCTGATCCAGAAAAAGAAGACCTCATTCCAAGGTCTTTGCAGGGTAAATGAGACACACAAGCTTCACCACCACGACAAGGTGCCAGCCCAAGGTGAAGGATTAAAAATATTTTAAAATTATTATATTAATCAGTAATCAAACTGAATCAAGTCAAATAGTCTTCGCATCGACAGATTAATATATTATATCATGCTCACATTCTAAAATAGAACTCCTTGAATCATACTGGGAACCAAAATAATAAGATAAATGATGCATAAAATATTTTTTTAAAAAAATCATAAGCATAAATAGCAACTTATCTTCCTGTTTCTCATGGTTCAGTGGATGGACTCTGTGATGAATAACTAGACTTCAGAGAAGTACAAAGCTTTCATCTGAAGGATAGTGCAGTAGCATCACAAATGACAGTGTCCAGACTGTTATCTTTGCCACAGATGGCACAACAAAAACTTTCTTCATACTTTATGTCAAGAAGGTTCAGGAAACTGTACCAAGCAAAACATCAGTGGTGGTATGATAACAACCTCTTGAAGTCCAATACATCTGCATCAGCCATGATCTCTTGCCAGACACTGTAGTATGTAAATAGAGTGCACCTAAAAAAAGAGAACATAATTTAAATATAGCTTTTTGAAAGACAATGGAATGACATACATGTACAATTTTATATCATTCTTAATACAATGATTTTCAGTTAATGTCACAGGCAAAACTTCGGAGATACAACAAATCAGAACTCTCAGCTAAAATTTGTTGATTATTTGTTTTCTTTGGTACCTGATTTTCATCGTAAACCATCATGTGCAACAACATGAGTCTTAGATTGTTTAGTAAGGAGTTGTCAATTATAATTGTTGTTAAAGTGCATCTGCTGAGTGTGTTCCAGAAACATTTAAATTTATTGAACTCAGTACATACTTGATTCAGATTCAGATGTCATAATCATGTTTTCATTTTCAAATCCATTGTAACCTTTTAGGTGGTATGTGATTAGTTGGAAAAATTTCAACATAATGTAATTTTCATAATGCCATTCTCAACACAACATCAAAGAAATGTGCAATAAGTGTGAAGCCCTGTAAGACTTCAACTTTTAAACTGCAACAGAGAATTAATTTATGATACAGAATAAGTTACATGTACCTCCCCTTGAAAAATGAAACACGAAATCCCTCAAGACGTCATAAGAAAAAATGTAGGAAGCCATGTTTTCACAAAGTGAGCTCTCAGAGCCATCAAACTCCACTTTTCATCACAATAGTTTCCTCAACACAAGTATAATATAGCACTGAAATGAAACATACAGAAATCATTATTTGCTTATTACAAAAATTTATGATAAGATGACGTAAAATTACTCATAATGTGACGTGTTAGTAGCCACAGGCATGAACCTTTTCATATTGTATTCAGAACATTTATGCTTGGAGAATATATAAATTTAAGTTATATTATGATTGTAAATAGGGAGCTTAAGCACAGACAGGTAGTTTGGTCCATGGACAACAACTGGAAGGTGAATGTTGTTATTTTTGATGCACTGATAACTTCACCCCAAATTTAAAAACTCCAGTTTTAGAATTTAAAACAAAAGATTACAAATGAAAAGTCAGTAATAATTATATGCAACAAAGAGGAGAACATTTCTGATTTCTGGTTGCCATCCATGGCTGAAAAATATCTGTGCTAGAGCTACACAAAAACCTTGTGTTGGTTTTTAGCAGTCACCTGTATTCACCTTGAGCTGAGGCAAAATAATAACATAATTTATTTTTGGCTTCTGTCAGCTGAGGGTTTTCCTCCCAATGGATGCCTCATGCCAGGCTGTTGACAGCTATCATCCAATCAACTGGTTTGAAATCTGAATGAAATTTTCACATTACTGGACAACCTTCCCTGTATGGTTTTCATTTTTCAGCCATTTCTATCCCATTCATGACAGTGAACACTCCTTGAACACTTAAAGAGATGAGATAATTAATGCAAGGAATTTCTTACCTTCACATTCCCATGTACTGCTTTTTCAAAAAGCACAAAGCTTGTGAGTCTGACTAATGCATGATGAACACTTTGGGCAGGAGGGAGACAAGTTGGGAGTAAGCAGCACCAAATCAGTAGTTGAAATTTTGCCACAAAGAACATCTTCCAGAGAGGGGAATACTTTTTTTTTGTGTTGTTGATAGATGGAATGGTATTTTTTTACAAGATACTGATCTTATTTTCCACTCTTTGAGTGGTGGCTGCTGCAACTGATTCAGTAGACTCTCGAAACTTTCTCTCAGCAAAAAAATCGATCAGAAAATCAGGCATTTCATGTTCCATTGTTTCCTCAGATTCTGCTACTTTTGTTACATGCTCACAGTTGTGACACTGGATCACAGATAAAGCAAGTGATAAGTGCACCATTGGAGGCCAACTACTCCATGCTGTTTATTTCCATGTACAAAAATGGTAAAATTTTCCCATTCAAAGGTAATAAGTCATGATGTTCCTTCTGAGACAGACACAGGGGTCAGATTCAAAACAAAATAGCTAAATGAAGACAGCTTATAATCCTGTTAATAGTAGTTGGGGCCTTTCATTTCACAACTCAGGTTGTTGTTAGAATTCAATAGAAAAAAAACATTTGACTAGCACATGAGGGTGCTTAAAGGAGGCTGGAGAAATAATTGGTAACAATAAAAAGAGAGCTGTAAGAAAGAGAATGGGAACTGCAGTTGCCTCCTAATGTATAACAGAAATAAATGACACTTAATGAATTTGCACATGAGATACAGTTATTGTCTACATTTAAACTGTGATTTGATATGAACAATTTATTGGAGCATTTTTATAAATTATTTATCTCAGTTTATATGCTTGTACTAACTTTCTCCTGTGACTGTTGATGACAATGACTGAAAAATATGTTTTTGCCTTGTGCCTTCAACAATTTGCAATGATAGATCCAAATGTTATCCCTGGGTTCTCTTTCAACAATCACATATTTTGGCTTCCTGATGGTAGAGGATAAAAAAACATGTAAGTAAACATTGATTTTGTTTGGCATAAGCACAAGTACCACATTTATCTAGTTATGAGTAATCTACATAGCTACTGTGCTGACCATTAAAAAACAGACATTTTTGATAAACCCCATGGTACAAACCACAAACAATTTGTGCCACATGTCACAGAATGTCTAACCTCCCTGTACATGTACAAGATGCACTAGAAACAGTACAGTACAGAAACCCAAAATATAAATAAATATTAAACATTAGATATAAAATATTAACAAAATCAAAAATAATAATTATGATACCAAAGGTGTGCAATTAGGATATTTTATTGTATGTGCATACAGTGATGTATTAATACTACCAAGGTTTGAGTCTTGTTTAGGAGGAAAGGTCTACTTTACTACGTGAAATTTACACTCCTATGTATGGTAAGAGATCTTTTTTAATTAAAAAAATGCATGTAAAATCTCGTTGGAAAAGAGGAGGTATTAATTATATAAGCTTCAGCCCAATATAAAAGAAAATAACGAGGAATAAAAATTAATACTGTCATTGTGTGTGATTCATCACATCTCATGAACAAAACAGTTTCCCATATATCTGTGAAAAAAAAAAAAAAAAACAGTCTGTCGAATAAGAAATATCTTGGTTACTACAGACATCAGTTTTCCTTGACTTTTTTTAAACATGCCAACTACCCATGACTCAAAATAAAATTCCATGACTCTTTCTGATCTTTTCCTGACATGTGGCACACCCGAATATAATTTATAGAGTACATGCTAGAAGAACTTAAGCTTAAAATGACTGTAAAAAACAGAATCGAAAATATTTTTAATAGATGCAAAATTAAGACTTACCAGCAAAGCATGTAAAATTGGTCTAGGTTGCAACGCCTGATGAGAAGGATTTTCGAAATCATCTTGACCAGTCGAGGTGGTGACCGTAGTACTCAAATCAGATCTTCTTTGATCCCCTACGTCTAATCTTCTTTGGCAAAAACTGCGAAAAATTGCACCGGCCTCTTCTTTTATTCCTCTCGCTTAATTCATTTTCGTGAACGGCGGGAAATATTCGAAAAGGTGGTGTGCTGTTATTCATCCGCCATTTTGTGCAATGCGGCTACCTTGTGTATATGTATCACGAAGTGTACCAACAACTGGTGGTTATTTTCGTGGTCACGAGAAGGATTTACAAGAGAAGAACCTGTGTTAAGTACACTCGACACCATAACGTAGCGCACGTGCGTACGGCCTTCTTAGCTATTAGGCACAGGCAGGAGCCCTGACACAGGCTAATAGGCACCAAAACATACAGATCTTAGTTGCAAAATCGCTGTTGAATCGTACACGATAAAAAAAAAATGCCTTTCCTTAAGGCAAAAAAAAAAAGGCTGTACATGCATGTATTATATATTTGTATATTTCTTTATAAGCGTGACGCTTATAAATAAAGCTC
This sequence comes from Pocillopora verrucosa, assembly GCF_036669915.1. Taxonomy (NCBI): domain Eukaryota; kingdom Metazoa; phylum Cnidaria; class Anthozoa; order Scleractinia; family Pocilloporidae; genus Pocillopora; species Pocillopora verrucosa. The sequence goes on along the minus strand of NC_089320.1, from coordinate 4,227,818 downwards.
TGAAAATTGCATACCCAAATTACCTTTCGGTCTAACTATCTCAATTAAATTATATTATTATATTTGTGTTTTTTTTTTTTTTTTAGCCTTCATGGACCGTTTGAAGCGTCTTTTTACAAATTTACTCTTGGCCGGAGACGGTTTATGTTTGATATTACATGACCATGAATACGATGGTCACGTAGTCAAAGCTGCGGATGAAAACTTTTTACACCCAAACATTACTATGTATATTCTCCCAACTGTTCTCCATACATGTCCTAAGGTGCTGACAAGAGAATTTTGTTCATCAATCAAGAGCTGCATAAGTTGGTGATCATTTCCTTTATTCTTGAGAACTAAATGTGTGATTAACGAGTGATATTGTAAGGAGAAATTATGATGGGTCACTCTTAGGGGTCAAAGAGTTAAGGGAATCTTAGTGTCCATGAGTTTGGGGATTCCCCTCATCTCTTTTGGAAACATGCCTTCCAAACATTTATTTCCATCCATTGTCATTTTGTTGTCTGCCAGTCTGACTTGCAAGGCAAAGAGCTTGGCTCAGGTTTTTTTCAGCATCATTTTCTTCTCTTTTTGTGAAGAAGCCAATTCAATCCCACAAAACCAAAAATAAAAATGTGTGAGGATGTAGTTGACATAAAATAAGTATTTTAGGGTGAAAGAAGATGGCAAGTAGAACGAAACACCAAAACTCTTTGTTCCTTTTAACTTTCACTTGATTTCTCCCCCTGCTTCAGTTCCTGCCTTGCAGTTGTGTTCTCGGAGTTGTGTCATTAGCTCTTGCAGGCTGCCAATATGGACAGAAAAATAGAAGTCAAATGAACCTTCATTGTAACCCTGCAACCACCTGCATTGAATATGATCACGATAACAGGGTGGTTGTATTAATGAATAGAATCACCTAAGGTTGTGGTATGGATACTGATTGTAAGTTTTACTCGGTTAATTGACACCATGAAAAGTTCAGTATAATTAAAACTTGTCTTGCATATAGCCACAGTCAAATGGACAGAACTCAGATAATTCCTTATGACTGAAAGACGTCACAAGACAGAGATATGGTAAGGGAATTTCATATTGTACCCATTCCACTGGTCATGGGTTTAAAATTAGAATATAGAAAAAACTCCTATGGAATCTAACAACTTGCTATTGGTTCTAATAAAAAGGTAGGCTGATTGACATTGGTTTTCAAAACTAACAAAAAGACCAGGTCAACCCCTTAAGTCCCACTAGTGACCAAGACAGAATTTCTCCTTACACTATCAGTACAATATCAAGCAGACGAGTAAAGAGAATAAAGAAAATATCAATGAGGGGATTATTAGTTGATCCAATTCCAAATTCTCTCCAAACTAACATTATATGAATTGTATGGCAGACAGTAAGGAGAATTACTAATGAGATCTTGGGAGTTAAAGGGTTAAAAAAACTGACTGTGACATTTATTGGGTGGTGTGACATGGTTTTACTCAATCATGAAATTATCTTGATTGGCCAGGACTTCCCAGTGTTTCTAAGTAACTAGAATAAAGAGAAAAGTGCTTTGTCCTGATGGTGAAGCACCTTGCCCTGGTTGTTGAAAGGCTGAATGGTGCTATCCACTGAATAAATCTCTATCTGATGGATAACGCTATATGCTTTGTAACACCTATCCACTGGATAGGGATTTTTTTTTTTTTTAGAGGTCACGGAAACGAATCCTGCAATCTGATTGGTTCTTAGTACAGTCCATATTTTCCTATCTCTGCCCACGGGCAACGGTAACACTTTCATGAGTCACCAGTACATCCCTACACCAGTGACTAAATACAGGAATGGCTCCAACCTGTAATTGGATGATAAAAATAGTAAAGTTAATAAGTTATCTTAACTCCTTGCTCGTGAGTATTGTTTACCCGTGTGTCTCGAAGCGAACAATGAATATCAATGCAAGTGAAAACACCGATGTATCAAACAAGAAATGGTTACTAACAATAAGCCTGAATGTATAAAAAGAAAAGTTTATAAGTTAATCTTAAGGGATTGCAGAGCCTTTCTTGTCAATGAGGTAGTTTAGCGTTACTCTGCCGATGACAGAGTTATTCACTGACTAGCTCCGCTGACTAAGCTCTAAGCTTTTAGCCAGTTCAGGCGGACGATCAGAGACTGGAACCATTCCTGTATTTCACCGCTGACAGGAATAGCTCCTACTCATGCGTTCATTATTTTATTTTTTTTTATTTTTTATTGTTTTTTTTGCCATTCGTTTTGGCTAAATAATTTATACACTGAGATAAAAACTGAAAGAGCGTTTTACTACGTTCTTCCTATATTGAACTCTACAATGCTTTTAAATGAAGCCCTCTTTTATTAATGCAGGGCCATGTACTTCTTCAGTAATATTTATATATATGATCAGTACGACCCCCCCCCCCCCCCAGGCGCTTTTATCAAAACAATTATAAGTAAATCCCCGTGTAAGGGTCTGCGAGATGCGAAAGTAGAGAGAAAAAGACAGTGTGACACTCATATAATAAAATTCTTAATGATTGAGTAAGGTCGTGAGATGTTTGAATGTGGGTAGCTTCTTGAAGACAACCCTAGTCAGTTCCCACGCCCAGAAAATAGCTCCATGGATCCTGACTACCAGGAAGCATCTAGTGATACTGCATACCACAACAGCGCCAACGAGATAAACCTCTACGAGACTGTCTTAATAAAGGAATTGTGGGCGAGAATGGGGAAAGTACCATAGACAGGACAAAACAATCCCTTAAGGCGAAATTGCTCAGAATGATCGATGATGTTGAAGTCTGTGAAGATGAAGATGCGCTGCAACAGTTAGAGAAAAAAGTGTCAATTCCTCTTATTTTTGTTCACTTCGATGGTGCTGCACAAACATACGACAAGTACACTGTCGGCTGCTATACCTAAAGGGAATGCCTGAATCAAAAAATTGAGGTCCAGAAACATTTCTTTTCCCAAACGAAAGACACAGAAGAGAAATGTCAGGTTGGAAAAACCAACCAAGGAACAGAAGATGGAGATGATTGAGAATTGGAAGAATAATGAGCAATCAGAGCAGAACAACAGCAAAGTAGCTGTCGATTTCATCCGGCAAAAAAAAAACGATGGCACACAAGGTTTGTTGTGCTTCATTGTTTGAAATTTTTTCTTCCTTGCCTATCACACCTGTCTCACCTCACCATCACCATCTTTTTATTTCTCTGTAGGGTTGCAAGAATGCTTCCCTGGTTTACTAAGGAAAAACATTACTCCATTGAACCTGGTTAAATCTGCCATTAAACTGTCTGTTTCTGACGTATTGGATACAAACGAGGCATCTTTGATACCGGAGAGGCAGTAGAAGCTAACTTAGCAGATTTGAAGAGGTTTATTACAGATGGTGCCTGGAAAGCAGTTTGCAAATTAGGTTAGGATGGCTCGTGTACCTTACAGGAAACGTGGTCTGTTACAGTACACTAATTCTTTCTTAAATTTACGTGGTATAAATACCTTGTCTAGAACAGTAGTAATATAATAGCAAACGAGATGTATACGTTCCAAAACAGGTATGTGATGAACAGTCTTCATTAGTTTTGAACAAGTTTCCTAAAATCATTTTACTCTTTCTGGTTTTAGCCGAAAACTGTCCGAAGACTGATTGTGCCATCACTAGCAAAAAAAAAAAAAAAAAATTAAAAGCACCAGTCGGAGCCATTCCTGTCAGCTATGAAATGTAGGAATAGCTCCAGTCTCTGATCGTCCACCTAAACTGACTAAATGAGTTTAGTCAGCGCAGTTAGTCAGCAGATGACTTAGTCATCGCCGGAATATCGTTGGAAGACCCCGCTGAATGAGAAAGAAAGGCTCTGCCTTCCTTTCGTTATGTAAGTAACCATTTCTTGTTTGACACATCGGTGTTTTCACTCGCAGTTTTTCATTGTTCCGCTTCGAGACACACGGTTAATCAATATTCACGAGCAAGGAGTTAAGATAACTTATTAACTTTTACTATTTTTATCATCCAATTACATGTCGGAGCCATTCCTGTATTTAGTCGCTAGTCATCCCTACCTTCGCAGCCATTTTTTCATAAAAATATCTTGTTTTTCCGCTGGGCAGTATTTTTAAGCAAAGACGTTGGTCACTACCTCAAGCGATAAATAACTTATTGATCCTCTCTTTTCTCTCTCTCTCAAATCACTTTGGTGAACAGAAAAATATTGGTTTCGAAATGAATTCGTATTCGTATGAGAAAAAGTGTCATTAAATTGGTTGACAAGCGGCCTAAAACCCGCCTGTAAATAATTTGAATCCTTCACAGAAAGTACCTAGAAAGTTAAAACGTGAGGAATTTGGTTACAATTGAATTCATCGATAAAACTTTCATTCATTTAATATCTGAATTCTCTCACAATTTGTTCGTAGTTAAAAGGCGAGCGAAGTTTTAAGTTCTACTACAAAGACCCTTTTGCTGAGTCTTTCCAAGTCCGTTCAGTTTAGAAATTTGGGAATTCAACAAGAAAAAGCCGCATTAATCCCCTTGTGCCTAATTGAAGTGTCCCATTCGAATATGGTTTTTGTGGAGAAAAGACCCAGATTTACACATGCCAATGCAGTAAACAAAACGAGCAAACTCTCACAACTTCAAAATCAAATATTTGAATTTACTTACAGTTACTTTCCTTGCCATTTACTTACTGAACGGAGGTAAATCTTCGTGTTAGTTTCGAAACACTTAGTTAATTACACCTTATTATAGCTTTGTTCTGATTCATTTCTAAGTCTTTCGTTAGTTAATGATTATTACAGTAAGTTTGTTATCTCCGATCAAATTTCCACTTAAGTGCACGTGTAAAGATTCTATTTCAATCGTCGCTTTTAGTCATCGCTGCTAAATCATCACTGCTAAATCGTCGCTGCTAGATAATGGCTACAATTTGCTACCGTTATTTACTGCCGTTAGGAGCTAGACCAAAGTAAGTTTTAATTTCTTTTACATTTACGTTATTTACCTTTTGTATGTATTATTGGTATAGTTTTCGTATTCTGTTTTCCGTGCAATCGCTTCATTTCTAGTTAGGTTAATGTTACATTTAGCAACGCATTTTTCTTAGTTTCTTTCTGTTGTAATTTCCTTTAGTTCGAACCACACGCACGCAACCTCAACCGCTACTCTCATCAAGCAAATTTCGTCTTAGCGCTAGCATCTAAAAACAATAAAGATCACTGTGTGCGTTCGAATTGTCCGCTCGATGTTTTGGGTAACCTTTTGAGGTTACATTCGTTCGAGTTTGGCAAATCTCCAGTTATTCTTACATCTACCACGTTTGGTTCGAGTTTTTAAGCGAAGTTATTGAAGAAATAGCCATTTGTCGCATCAAACCTTCGACCCCGCTTTCACGTGTGGAAATTCACGACGTGACAAACGGCAAGATATGTAACAAACGATCACGTCCTCAGGAAATCGATTTAAAACATGTCGAAGGAAAGCGAAGTCGAATAAATAAATCCACGCATTGGAGAACGAAATCCCACCCTCGATTGGGACGGAATCGACTCAGAAAGTTTTGATAGATTAAAGAGAACTAGAGGCGCAAAGAAAGGTATCGTTACGAAAGCACAAAATGAAATACGCGAACTTATGTTAGATTTCGGAAACATTGAACTAGTCAAAAGAAAGGTGCAGATTCTGCAAGAATTCGAGGGCCTACGCCGCTTATCACGAGCAGCTAAAAAAAAGATCGCGATATCGATGAGTCGAACGCCTACTTTGTCGAAGTAAAGCGTGGAATAGAGGATATCACAGGAGATGTAACTGGGTAGTGTCATCGGAACACGTCAAGGACTTCGGTAGATTATTATCGCCAGCACGTGCCATTACGGCGGGGCCGGATACCGAGATAAATCCCGACGATTCAGCGAGTATAATGTACCTTCTCGAGCGTCCCACACCTCATGGGGCTCCAAAATCTCTCGTTGTTCCAAGTCAAGTTCGGCGGCGAGCTCTCGCGCCTCTTCAGCAGCTGCAAAAAAAAAAAGGCCAATCTACGAAGCTATGAGGCAATTCAGAAGGAGGAGCTAGCACCACAACTTATGAAGAAAGCTCTCTAGCTACAAACAGAAATCGCAAAGGCACAAGCAGAAGAACTCGTTTACGGCGCAGCTGAAGCGTCTTATGTCGAAAATTCTGCCTCGCTTTTCAGACAGGAAGATAAATCTGTGGCACTCCCACCTCCTCAAGAATTCACCGCAAAACAGCAGCCAATACCTCCGAATGAGCTACCTTTAGTTCAACGAGAATCTCGACCTCAGCATGACCAAGAGGAACCAAAAGCAGAACGCGTAGAGAGAGAAGAAGCTCTGAATCCTAACGCGAGGAGCTGGGTCCCTTTCCACGATGGAGAAATTGATCGTAAGCCACGCTTGAAATCGCTCGACGCCCTCAGACTGGAGAGATGATGAACGATGTCAAACTGGTTCTCCGCGACCTTACCGCGACTGACGGACTGGCCTGTACCATACTGGAAGCGCAATACCAGCAAAATCAGCGAATTCAGGAGCTCATTCAGCAACAACAGCATAGTACACTTGCCTCACTTTGCCGGAGTCAGAAGTGCCAACCTTTAGTGGCAACCCTATTGAGTATTGGTCCTTTGGACAAGCATTCGAGAACCTAATCGAGAGTAGAACGACCAGTAACAGTGCTCGCCTATTACTTACTACAATACACCTCAGGCGAAGTGCGTGAGTTGATGAGGAGTTGTCTAGCTATGAAACCCGAAGACGGATATCAAGAGGCGCGCACTTTGCTGAAGGACAGATATGGCCAAAGTTATCGCATAGCGACCGCGTACGTTGAAAGGCTCACCAATGGACCGCCCATCAAAGCCGAAGATAGCGTCGCATTACGTCGATTCTCAGTTCTTCTAACTGGATGGACGAACACCGTTGGTGACACTGGATATCTCAGCAAAGCCGAGAACCCGGAAACACTAAGAATGATCGTCAAGAGACTGCCCTAAGGCCTAAAGTTGAAATGGCGTGATATTGCAGGAGGCATCACCGAAATTCAGAAGAGAGAGACGATGAACGGACTTCGACTTCGTTAAGGCCAAAGCGAGAGTAGCCACGCACGCTATATTCGATAACGTATCGAGTCATCCTCCGACGCCACCATCAGCTATGAAAGAGAAGAAGAAGCCTTCCCCTTTGCGACCTGCGTCACCGTACGGAACGAAGCCCGCACCGATCAAGTGAACAAAGAAGCCAGCAAAAAACGCATCCAAATCATATGTCTGCTTTGTAATTCTAATCATTGGCTCTTACAATGCGTCAATTTCAAGGCTAAATCCCTCGATGAGAGCCCCAAGTTCGTACACTCCAAAGACCTCTGCATTAATTGTCTTGTTCATGGCCATGCTGTTAGTTCCTGCCCCAAGGAGAGTTTTTGTCGAGTAACCGGATGTAAGGAAATTCATTCGAGCTATCTTCATCCCTGCGATGCACCTGCTGCGACTGGACGCGATTCTGCACCTGCAGTGACTAACCTCTCAAGTCAACCCAACCAAGCGTTGAATGGCTATGTTAAGGGAAAAGGTGATAGTCGCTGTAGCGAAAATGACGGCAAACCATGCGTCTGCAGCCGGATTAGCACTACTGCCTCTTAAGGTTAAAGCACCAGGTCTCGACAAGATCGTGGAAACCTACGCATTTTTGGATAATGGTTCCAATACTTCTTTCTGTTCAGAGGGACTCATTGAAGAGCTTGGCATTAATGGACGAGCAACAACATTGTCACTGACAACCATGGAAAGCAAAAACACCAGCATCAAAAGAAGTGAGGGAATCCTGTCACAATGGTCCCTACGCGACCCGGACGATATTCGGTCGGTGGGTGATAAATGGTCCTCTCAGTAGAGTTCAAGACTCGGGCTCATACACAGCTAATTTTATAAGAGCAGACGCCGAACTAGACGACAGTTCCGAAAGTACTGCAACATGGAGTTCAACGACTCTGTTTATGGTGGAAAAACTTCGTTGTCACAGAACGACAAACGCGCTCTAAAAATAATGCAAGATACTGCTGCTTTGCAAGACGGCCACTACACAATCGCCTTGCCTTGGAAGGACGACGCACCCTGTCTTGAGAACAATAGAAGCCCGATTGCCGAACACAGGCTCAGATTGTTGAAGAAGCGTCTGTTGAAGGATTCAGATTTGCGAGTAAAGTACGCAGCCTGCATAAAAGACCTCCCTCAGAAGGAATATGCAAAGACCTCTCGGTATTTCAGGAGGAGCTTGTTACCTTCCCCATCATGCTGTTTTCCACCCAGCCAAGCCGCATCATTTTCGACTGTTCCGCTAAACATCGTGGAAGTTCTTTGAATGACAAGCTCTTACAGGGGCCGGACCTCACGAACTCCTTGGTTGGAGTGCTGACTCGTTTCCGACAGGAAGCTGTTGCTCTCATGGCAGATGTCGAGGCCATGTTCCGTCAAGTCAATGTGGTTCGTGAAGACTGTAACGCCTTACGATTCCTTTGGTGGCCAAATGGAGACCTAGCAGCTCAAGCAGAAGAACTGATGATGATGATAGTGCATCTATTCGGCGGAGTCTCATCTCCTAGCTGTGCCAATTTCGCATTCAAGAAAGCGGCAGAAGATAATCGATCGAGCTTTCGTCCTGAGACCGTACGAACTGTAAAGTAATTTCTAAGTAGACGACTGTCTGAAATCTGTGGCAACGGATGAAAGTGCTATCTGTCTCGCGAGGGAACTTAGGGAGCTTCTGTCGAAAGGTGGCTTCCGTCTCACGAAATGGCTGTCTAACTCACGTAAAGTGTTGGCTGAAAGAGTAAAAGCAACAGCAGAAGAACCTAGATTTCGACAATCCCATCATTGAAAGAGCTCTTGGAGTACAATGGCAAGTGAGTTCGGATACTTTCAGCTTCAACATCAACATTAGGGATAGGCCGGCTACTAGGAGAGGACTGTTGTCCTTTATCAGCTCAGTCTACGACCAGCTTGGATACGTTGCTCCTTTCATCCTCACGGCTAAGGTGATCCTTCAAGATCTCTGCAAAAAGAAGCTCAATTGGGATGACCGTATACCGGACGAAGATTTGAGACGTTGGCAAAGACATGGTTATGCGAGCTACCAAAACTGGAGCACTTTCATATAGAACGATGCTTCAAACCTCGCGACTTTGGTGAAGTGACTTCTTGCCACAGAAGCTTTGACCCCAAACCACCTCCTACTCCTGCGTTCCGGACCTACCCTGCTCCCCGGGTGTCTTCGCTGAAGAGGACCGCTATTCCCGACAAAGATGGAGACCGTTCCTACCTGACATACGTGTTCTGGCGACGGTGGAACTCAATAATACTTCCCGTCGCTCCAGCAAAGGTCAAAGTGGAATCATACTACCCGCAACTTTTGCAGTTGGCGACGTCGTGCTCCTTGTTGGGGGGATGGAAAAAAAAAAAAAAACACCGAGAAGGTTCCTAGCCGCTTGGGCGTATCTTGGAGGCTTTTCCAAATCCGAGTGATGGCCTGGTGCGGAGTGTCACGCTAAAACCAAGTTCCCTCTGTCCTTGTGCATTCCCATCGACAAAATGTTGTTGTTGGAAGCTGCCTGAGCAGTGATCTGTGAACAGCAAATCTTAAGAGAACTTTTCATTTTATTGACTTTTTAGTTTTTATTCCGCGAAAAGCGTTTTCAACCCTGTTTTATGTTTTTAGTTAAAGCAATCAGTTATATAGCCGCCTTTAAAGGTGGCTGGAATGTTCAGTTTCGAAACGCTTAGTTAATATAACCCTTTATTATAGTTTTTTTTGTCGGCAATCGCTCCGACGAAGAGCATGACGCTCGAAGGTCTCTTTTTTAAAACCCTTTACGGTGGCTAATTTACGTTTTCACAGCTCGTTTGTTAAGCCTCAATTACTGGTTTGCTAAACTATTGTTCCTTTGTTTTTTGCAAAAGTGTACCTGCGTTTTTCTTTCTTACGCGCTCTCTAATTGGCAAGGTGTCCACAGTGTGGACAGATACCCTAATGTACAATACGTTTTCGAAGTTGTTTGAAAGGCCTTTTAAATCACCTTTATCAGTGCGCACAAATGAAAATGTGTCGATGACTCCTCTCTCTTTATTTGCATCACCCTCTATTTTAACGTAACCATTTACTTGCTAACAAATTATTCATTTTATGGTAGATCTTGCTTGGTCTCACAGCCCTAATGCATTCGGGTTCTTTAGAAAGAATTTTTGTTAATTTAAGGAAAAAAATTTAAATGTTATTCACCAGCCTAGTTCGTCCTTACTTAGGAAAAACTGTGCCCTCTGGTCTTGAGTACTGCCCTCAAAGCCTCACAGCCGCTGGCGGTTACTCACTACCTCGGGCACAGCTTTTTCCTAATACATGACCTCCCGCTGGCGAATAATCATCCCATCCATATCGATAGTCATTATTCACCTTTTGAACGAGTGGGCCCCTTATCTGTGACATTTCTCCATGTCGCCTTACCCTACGCTTGATGAGGGGTCGTCTTTCACCCACCTTCACCATGGGCCTGCCCCAAAAAGGCCAAATGGGAATCCGGCGAGACTCTGCCAGTACAAACTGGTGTTTTTTACAGTTTTGAATATCCAGCTCCAAGGCCTACAAGCCAACTCGCTAATATTGACAGGGCATGTAACCCGTTCATATTAAAGTACAAAATATTAGAGGAACTACAGTTTTGTGTAAACATACCAAACAAAATACTCATTGTGGTAAAAGCAGTGATGAGACTAGGTGTAAACAAAACAACCCTATCAATGGGAATTTTCAAGCCCTTCATCCTAATAAGTGCATTTTTCACTCTTGTTGGGTACAGGGAATATTCCAGTGTCTAAGAGGTAGCTTTAAACCTTCCAATCCAATTTTCTCTTGTTTACAGGGAACATTCCAGTGTCCAAGAGGTAACTTTACCTTCCAATCCATTTTTCTCTTGTTTACAAGGAATATTCCGTGTCCGAGAGGCAACTTTACCTTCCAATCCCTTCCATGGTACCCATAAATGAGAGTTAGTTTCATTCAGCTATAATGAATAACACTTTAGATAAACTTTTCACTTTTTATGGAGATGCTAAGGGTGTAAAAGAGCCATGGGTATTTAAATCCCTTTAACCCTATAACTCTCATGAGTGACCAAGACAGAATTTCTCCTTACAATATCAATACAATATCAAGCAGAAGAGTGATGGGAATAAAGAATAGTATCAACTGGAGGATCATTACTTGATCCAATACCAAATTCTCCAAAATCATATTACAATAATTGTATGGCAGACAGTAAGGAGAATTGCTAATGAGATCTTGGGAGTGAAGAGTTAATAGTTATGATTTCATGTCAGGAAACACTTAATCTTAAAAACTGTTGGTGTATTGCTACTTTATATTGGTTACCTTTGTATCTCTTGTTCATTAGATAGATTCATGTAAGTCAAATCAAAATGGAATCTGGTAACCAAAGGAATTTCATTGAAATATCCAAAACACCGCACCCTAAATAGGGGACCCTCTCCTCCCCCCTAGAAGACCTCCTAGCTAGACCCCTATTCCCGCGAAGTGTACCTTGGACTATAAAAATATCTGCGTTACGAAGTTGAGCAGATATTTGTTTCTGTAAGTTTCTGAATGGAATTTTATGTTTCTTAGTGAGTGTTTCAGTGTGTCCTCTTAAGTGCTAAGTTATTTGAATAGCGCTATAAAAAGTGTTGAGTAATTGAGTGTTTGTCCTTCGGGTCTGTGAACGCATCCGCATAAGCTGTTAATTTTATTTCGTTTGTGTTATAGTGTGGAGAGTTTGGTCATTTGAGCGCCTTCTGCTCAAGCTCAAGTCCGCCGACTCAGCGAGAAGTACTTCTCACCGGGGATGACTGGCTTTTGGTCAGTGTCGGATGATGATCATCATTTGCAGGTTGGTTATGACTTTCCTTGTTTTTTTTTCTTGGAAATTTTGACGAATCAATATTTGGAACAACAGCTGAGGTGTGAAAGGGCCGTTTCAATTCTGCCATGGGTTTTTGGAAAACCACCTTAAATGCGCTTGCGTTTGTTTTAGATGGTGTTCGGCATGGGTTCAGACTTCCTTTTGCGGAGTATCCGCCCCCGTGTTTGTTGCCCAATAACAAATCGGCCATAGCTCATGGCTGCATCGTTGAACACAGCGTTCCTATATTCTGTGTTAACCCCTTAGCAGTAGCAGAGGGTAAAACAGCTGCGCTTAGCAATTTATCCAAGACACGTTAACAATTATGTGGTCAAATTTAAGTTCAAGTATTAAGATCTTCCCTCTTTGTCTCAAGTCCCAGAGGAAGGCCACTGGTGTTTTACATGGGGCTTTAAATCGGGGTAGCACCACGTGGATATCTGCTCAGAGCATCAAGCGTTTCTCGGCTTTGCGTTGTCAATCGATGGCGTGCTCAAATATTTCACCTTTACAGTTTTGCCTTTCGGCCTTAGTAGCGCTAGTTATTGTTTCACCAAATTATAGCGCCTCTTATTGAAGCGCTGGTTTTCCATGGAGCATACTAGTTTTGTGTATCTTGACGACGGTTTTGGAAGTCAGTAGTGTTATCAATGACCCATTGCGTATGCCCAACGTTTATAAATAAGTATTTCTCATCTGTAATAACTTAGCAACCAAACTGCCGCAAGCTGCGCATCCTTATATGGACTATCTTTGTAACTCCAAACCACCTGACACCTCATTCTTCTTTAAACCTGTTACTCCGCATGAAGTGAAGCTTGAAATTTTATCCATACCGAACAATAAGTCATCTGGCCTTTACTCTTGTTCTGCATAACTTCTTAAACGCTCTTGTGACATAATATCCCCTGTCCTTGCAAATTTTCTCAACAAGTCTGTCAGTCTGGGGGCATACCCTTCTAAACTGAAAATGTCCAAAGTTATACCCGTCTACAAAGCTGATGATAAAAAAGATGCCTGCAATTATAGACCGATTTCATTACTGTCAAACTTCAACAGGATTTTTGAGAAATTATGCATAACAGAATGAAAGTTTTCATACAAAAACACCAACTATTATCTTCATCCCAATACGGTTTCGCCAAGGATATTCAACTGAACATGCTATACTTAACATGGTGGAATCCATCGTACCAATATGGATAAAATACTTTTTTCTTGTGGGTGTTCATCGACCTTAAGAAAGCTTTTGACACGGTGGACCATAAAATATTACTTGATAAACTTAATTATTACGGCCTTCGAGGAATTGACAATCAGTGGTTTTCCTCATATTTCACAAATCGTACTCAAACAACTGAGATTAACTCTTATATTTCGGATAAAGAAGTAGTTAGCTGTGGTGTACCTCAAGGGTCCGTTTCAGGGCCGCTCCTCTGTTTGCAATATGTCAATGATATTCAATATTGCTCCAGGAAACTTAAATTTGTTCTTTTTGCGGATGATACTTATGTCCTTTACTCTAACGAAAATCTTAAGATATTGGAATTAATTGTAAACATTGAATTGAACAACCTATTCGATTGGCTAACCGCAAATAAACTTGCACTTAACAGAAAGAAATCAAACTTTGTTATTTTCCGCCTATACCAAAAAAGACTTAATTACCTGCTACAAGTTAATATTTCTGACAATGAAGAAAATAAGAATATTACCCTTGAACATGAGAATTGCATGAAATATCTTAAGTTATTGATTGATGAAAATCTAAGTTGGAAAAACCATATCTATACCCTTACAACAAAAATAAGTAAAACTGTCGGTCTAATTGCAAAGTTAAGACATATTGTTCCTAATCGAACTCTTCTTGATATTTAAAAGTCCCTCATTGCATCTTATATAACGTATGGATTAACTTCTTGGGGAACTGCATCTAAGACCTTGTTAAATAACATTCTTGTCCTTCAAAAACGTGTACTCCGTCTTATTCACTTTGCTCCAGTAAGGGAGCATACATACCAATTTTCTTGAAAGTAAAGCTTCTACCGCTAGAATTCCAATATTATGAAAAAACTGCTAATTTAATGTACGACATCAATGCTAGTTCTGCACCGATTAATATTTCGATTTTGTTTTCTAAAATTACCAGCGTTCACTCTTACGGCACACGTTCATCAACGTCTGAGCATTTTTATACTAAAAAATCTGCACTTAATGTTCAAAGTAAGGCCTTTTCACGTGTTGGTGTTAAAATCTGGAATGGCATACCAACTAGTCACAAAAATTCATCCAAGAACTCTTTTAAAAAATCCATTACAACAAGATTAATCGAAATTCTAGAAACTGAAAACTCCTATGTCGACATAGATACTCTAATTAATAAGATGAAAGATTAAATACTAACTGTAATTATTGTGAGAGATTATTCAGCGTTAATTGATTTCCGGTTGACTTTTTGCGATAAGTGACAGATGATTGAACAATAGGATCATATTATATATTTAAAATGAGAGAGACCAGAGCGTGAGACAGAGAACGGTGAGAGAGAGAGGGAGGTTAAGTTGATTTTATAAAATAAAACGTGAAGTTTCGGAACAAAGCAGATTCTTTAGTCTCATTCCCGACATTATGTTTAGTCTGTAGTTTTCCTCTTTACATATTATCCTAATACCTAGATGTTTGTAAGCACGAAGATTAATGTCCACGTGTTGTAATTGTATGTGAATATTTATTGTATAAAATTGTGTAAAATTCAGTTATTTGTAGACTGTCTGGCTTGCCGCGATTAGCTCTTCGCTATTTGCAAGCCAGCCTAGTATCCATCGCCTGGACTATGCTGTCAGCAGGTCAAACTGTCCGAGGACTTTCCCTATAACCGCCGAAAGACGCACTATTAAGAATTACGATCCCGAACGATTTTGCGATGACTTGCATTCGACTCCATTTGACGTGACATATATATTTGAGGACATTGACGACATCCACTGGGCTTGGAGTTACTTGTTATGTAGCGTTCTTGAAAACCATGCACCAATTAAAAGTAAACCAGCAAATCGTGAGCACGTGTCATTCATGACACGTGAGTTACTTGAGGCAATTAGGAAACGCAACAAATTAAAGCGCCTTTACAACGAGTCTAAGCGCCGGCTAGATTGGGACAGATACAAGACCCAGCGAAACCTCACATCTTCATTGAGACGTAAGGCTGTATCCAACTATTTTCGTACCACTGCCTCAAACGCCAGAGGTAACCCCAAGAAATTCTGGCAAACGGTCAAGCCTTTCATGCACTCAAAAAAAACATCAGCCAGGATTCCATTCATCTTAAGGAGGGTGACAGTCTCGTTGTCAATAAACTGGAAGTAGCACAAAGTTTTAATGCACACTTTTCATCCCTTTTGAAGGATAACGATAGTGATGGGCATTACAATGATAACTCCCGTTTTACCTGTCATCCAAGTATCTCGGCTATACAGACACACTGCTCTGCGTTTGAGACTTTTCAGTTCCGCTTTGTAAGTCCATGCACCTGAAGTCGAAAACATACTTAAGTCGCTTGATCCAGAAAAGGCAACTGGTTACGATAAGATACCGCCAAGAACATTGCGGGATGGTCCTGATGCTCTTGCCTGTCCGCTACCTGTTCTTATCAACAAGATCATTGATCTTCGACTCTGTGCCGGCTGCTCGGAAGCTTGCCGAAATCTGCCCTATCTTCCAAAAGGACAATCCTCATAATAAATCTAACTAACGGCCAGTGTCGATTCTAGTCACTCTGGATAAAGTTTTTGAGAAGTGTCTTACACGCCAACTCTCTGATTATTTTAAATCGATATTGTCACCGTTCCTGTTTGCGAATAGATGGGGTTACAGCTGTGAGGTGGTACCTCTACGTTTGATTGAGGACTGGAGGAGTGCTCTTCACAGTAAATGTTTTGTTGGCACAGTTTCTATGGATCGGAGTAAAGCTTTGATATGATCCCGCACGACCACCTCCTTGCCAAGCTGGCTGCCTATGGTGCTTCTCCACTTAGGCTGGCCTTCGTACACAATTACCTTAGAGACAGGTCCCAGCGCGTGAGGATAGAAGATGTTACTTCAGATGTTGTTGTTTTCTCTAAGGGTGTACCCTAGCGATCGGTTTGAGGGCCCCTCCTTTTTAAGAGAGGATGTCAGCATCCATCGAACAAATTTGAAATATTGTGGCAAGTCGCCCAAAATTCGTTTTCTCTCCTACTTTCATATTTTCATAAATAAAGTTACTGTAAAAATTTCCTTGTGTATTTGTGTTGTTCTATCGTGAGACGAACTCAAAGTCCAGCAAAATTTACCTGCTAGCGACTATGAAATATACATGGCGTGTCTACTTGTCGCCACCGTTTACTGGCGTAAATCACTACAATTTGTAAAGAAATCTAACATAACACTCCTACCTTGTTTATTTATGATTTTATTAGCTGTTTCGATGATCAAGTTATGCTCTACCGCATTTTAGCCAGATTAAATTTGCAGTTTGTAAATCTTCTCCACATTATTATATTAGTTGCATGGCAAGCGTGACACATAAATTCAAAGATGAATCAACCTCAGAATTACCAAGAGATGAGTTTTTTTCCCTCCTTTCATATCTATAAAAACCTTCCAAGAATTACTGTATTCAGAAAACTAAAATGTCCAGATCCATCAATGATTCCTTTGCCGGCGGAAGTCAAAGAATGTTTACAAAAGTCAGTTCGATTGATTGTACCACAGATAGTACGCAGGACGTCTGGAAAATTCATATGTCCTGGCTAGTTACCACCTTGTGCAAAATTAGGCGTCCCGTCAGACTTAGGCCTCGATTGAGAATTGGTCAATAGGCTTCCAAAAATCCAGACAGAGGCGGAGTTTGCTATACTAATGTATGCACTCTGTTGGCTTCCTGCCGTCTGGCGGGACGCATAATTAAGCGCACAGTGCTAAAGGGCCCTTCTGCAGTAGCTACAAGACGCTGACGAAACTTTTTCTCTTCACCGAAAATCACATCATAATTTATCTTTGCTAAATTTCAAGTGTACTGCACGTATCAGCACTCCCCAGGAACCCGTATACATAAGAGGGCGAAGTACCTTTATAAAATTATAAAAGGTACCTGAGTCTTATCCGTGTGGGAGTGGCAACACCTGATATCTTCCCCTAAAAGGTACCTGTTTAAACACAAAAAAATTGAAAAATCCCAAAAATAAGAACTCCTTTATCGATGTGCTCCAGAGGCTCAAGTCAGATCATTAAAATTGTCCTAGTAATGCTTATTTCAGGTATTTTATTGAGCGAAAAACACCCTAAAAGGTACTAGCTAGGTCTCTGGTAGTGCACTAAAGTTTGAGACACCGTAAAAAGGTTCCATATCACTGATTTTGACCCCTGCAAGGTGCGACAAGCATCCTCACTCATTTCCGATCACCTCCCCTCCCCCCCCTCTCCCCCACCAACCCTGTCAGCACCTAAAACCAAAAGATGCGATTTGCCAACTACGAGCTGTCAGTCTCACCTGGTAAAATTCACGTGAACTGGTTATTTCCTTATAAAAACTTTTAGGCACTGATCTGTCAGATTTTTATGCTGACAAAATCTGTCCTGCTTCGAGGCAGGACGGCTGTATTTTTTTTGTTTTGTTCGTCTTGTCATAATTTGGTAGGTATGAAAATAACTGCACGTCTGCATTTGTTAAACAGACTATTCAAGTGCATCCAGAACTCGATGCATGCTCTTCTAGTGCTTTTGGAACATAGCCAAAGATCTTACGATGTCTACTGTTCAAGCCTTTTTTTCTTTCCAAAGAGGCATAAGAATTATTTTCATGTCAAATTTGTAGTAAACTGCTTGCGTGTCATCCTTTGTTTTCAAGGTGTCCGACCAGGTATGACTGAAAATGGGGCTCGCTTTGATAGGAATCCTTATGTTGTTGCTTCTTACTTCCTGAAATTATCACTTGGAATTCGCTCGGTAATATTAAAAAAAAAAAGCGAGTAATACATATATATATATATATATATCCAAATTCTTTCATCACATAAAAAGTTGTGTAGGGTGTCGGGGTATAGCCCCCCGAAAAAATCGAGCACAGGCTTAATGGAAGAAAAGACATAGTGCAATTGGCAAAAATCTAATGGTCCGTCCCAAGGTACCTTTTACATTATTCCAAACTGGGTTTCGTTCCGGAAAGAAATTAATTTCATACCGCGTTTACATGCAAAATAATTTAGCTTGTAAAAACAAGTATGTACGTCCTTTTTCCATGCTTCCCTCGCTCCAAAAGAGGATTCATACACATATGAGAGTCGTACCGCGTTTACTTTGTACAGTACAAAAGGTCGTCCAGAATAAGTGTTTCGTTCTGGAATGAAAACCTTAATAAACTCATTCAGAAATCACTCGTTTCGAATAATTTTACTATGGTATCATGTGACAAACGGGATGAACTCGTTCTTGAACAAAACTCATTCCGATGTCATGTAAAAGGCCCCTAAGAGTTTTTATTCCCAGAGCCTCACGCTTTGCTCATCAGCCAGAAACACTATAAATTTCAGCAACAACCCGCTTTGAACTGCTGCGCTGCTACTGAAACAACGATTAGTGACCACAAAAGTAACGCATTTTAATATTGTCAATTCAACATAAACAAAATCCTCATACAGGGTAGATATTAATTTGTGTTGGTATCAATTATTGCGTGACCAGCTTCTGATATAAATGGGAGAGGGGAAAACCCAACGTAAAACCTGGGCTCCCGGCAAAAAGTAATACCCAAGCGTAATATAATAACCGAAACAGCTTATTGGTCTTATGAAATCATAAATAAACAAGGCTAGAGTGTTATGTTAGATTTTTTTACAAATTGTAGTGATTTACGCCTCGATATGCAAATAAACTGTGGCGACATGTAGGCACACTATGGATATTTCATATTCGCTAGCAAGTAATTTTGCCGGACTTTGAGTTCGTCTCACGATAGAACAACACAAATACACAAGGAAATTTTTACAGTACCTTTATAATCATCCTTTTGTCTTTTAAAAGCTAGAAGCTCAATAGAGTCTGTCATATCGGTCATTGTTAAAACTGTCTTTGTTTTGATACTACTTTTCGACATAAAAAAGTATGTCGGACAAAAATATTCGCCAAAAAATGGTATTTCTGACGAATGAGTCTGCGAATAAGGCAGAAATAAATATTTTGTCGGCACGAGATACGACAAGGCCTAGGCCTTAGGATCGAGCATCAAGGGTAATGATGCAGTGGTATATAAGGGAAAGTATAGCACGTGGTGTCCATCTAGGCCTCAGAACCAACCGTTCACCTCTGGCTGATGACAAATTCAGTGGTCTTTTTCTGATCTTTGCACGTGAAAGGAGTCGCCATTGTAACGGGTCAAATAATTTCCCTCTCTCCCTGTGTGGGTTCCGTCGCCCGTATTATGACTAGATTTCTTTTCTTGGTCGTGAATTCGGCGCGCTCTTGGGAAAGCGAAGTTTTTCTCTCAGACGACTCTCTTTCAGAAATCAGTTTCTGAAAGAACAACTTGGTATTCTTCAATAGCAAGGTTTGTTGGTCGGTCCAGTCCCTTCCGGTCAGGGTCACCTTTTCAGATGCCCCCAATTCGGCTTGTGCTGCTTTCGTAAAAGGCTAAGATTTAGTATTTTATCGGAACTGGTCTCCTGTAGTGCGTGCCTAAAGTTCTACATGGAGAGAACTCAAAGCTGTTTGCCTCGCCTTGGAAGCTTTCGCGAGTCATTTTTCTGGTGTTAAGGTTATTTGGTATTCCGGTAACCAGAACGTCGAATCTATTCTTCAAAACGGTAGTAGGGAAGCTGACATGCACCAATTGGCCCTCCTAGTTATCCAAATATGTCTTGAGTTTCACATATCACTGGAGGTTAAGTGGATCCCTTTGGAGCTTAACGCTAAGGCTGATGCAATAAGCAATTTAACCGATTATGATGACTATACTATTAACGAAGCTATCTTTCAAAGAATTAACCTATTTTGGGGGCCCCACACCGTTGACAGATTTGCTTGTTCCTATAACGCTAAGGTACCAAGATTTAACACTGAGATTTTTTCAGACTGGCTGTGTAGTAGTAGATGCCTTCTCCCAAGATTGGGGGCACGATAATGATTGGATTTGTCCTCCAGTGTGCCTATTAATTAGAGTGGTAAAGCACATGGAATTGTGTAAGGCGAGAGGAACGGTTATCCTCCCCTTGTGGAAGTCCTCTTGCTTCTGGACTTTATTTTGTAGAGACGGTGTGCAATGGAACAGTTTCGTAATTGACTGCGTGTTTTTACCCAAGTGCCCAGGTCTGTTTATCAGGGGGAAAGCCCGAAACTCGCTTTTCGGTTCCAGGCCCCAGGACTTTGATGCTATAGCCCTTCGAATTGATTTCGCCGCCCCAGATTTCCCTGTGCTTACGTAGGCTTCTGTACGAAGTTCAGTAAAGACTGTGATCGATGTAATTAGCCCGGCGGGCTTTTGTATTCACCGCGGAAGTTTTCTCTTCTGGGTGCAAACGTGATTTTTTTTCAGTCAATCCCAGCGTAATTGCTCTAAGTCCTTTGTACTTAGCTTATGGGTTGTTTGGCACTTACTCAGGCTTGAAGTGACTTAAATCATAGAATTGCTCGTCAATATTGCGTATTGCGTTATGACACGAGTTTGTGTCAAGAATTTATTCAGCATTGTTTGAAATTAAAGGAACCCATTTGTGGTCCACCTTGCAAATTCCAGTTGTCTATGTATTCTCTGTTGGAGTTTGATTATTCCCGGTTATTCTATTTTTATTTATCTATTTCTTTAGTTATTTCTTGTTGGATTGTACTCCTCACTTTGCCTTATTTTATCTCTCGTTTAGATATTTTTCATTCGGGATTTAGGGCATACCGGGACGGACCGCTTGACAACTTGCTTGAGGGACTGAAAGATCGACTGAAGACGACTGTACTCTCTTCCAAAGCAAATAGGACTGTTATGGTATACAACCGAGCTTTCCGCGGATGGAATCAGTTTGCAAACGATAAGTTAAACGGCAAAACCTTTCCCGCTAGCCCTTTTCATGTGGCTTTGCATTTACAACATCTTCTAGAGGAAACCCACTCCCCTAGCGTCTTCTAGTGGAAACCCACTCCCCTAACGCGGTCGATTCTGCTTTCTATGGCTTAAAATGGGCCTGTGACTTGGCAGGAATCCCCTCCCCAACTGATGACCCAATTTGCTGAAGCCGTGAGGAGGACGTCCAAAAGAGTTCTTGGTACCAGTGTCCTTAGTCATAAAGAACCTATTTCGGCCCTTTTAATCCACGACATTATTAACAAATCAGACTTAGATAACCTTGTAAAGTTGCGTAATGTTACCATGTATGTTTTATCTTTTGCCGGTTTCTTTAGGTTTGACGATGTGTCTAGAATAAGAAGAAGTGATATTTCCTTTAAAGAATGCTTCATGATTATTAAGGTTTTGAAAAGCAAGAATGACTAGCTCCCTAAAGGCGACGAAGTCGTTATCTTACAATTGTCTAGTTCTGTATGCCCCGTTGAGTTGCTTAAGAGATGTTTAGTTTTGTTTAAGATACCCCCTGATTCCAAAGATTTTATTTCAAGCCTATTTCTAAAGGGAAGGGCTCTTGCAAGCTTGTTGCCCCTGATAAGCCCATTAGTTACTCTACTATCAGAGGGGCTTTTCGCTGGGACCTGCAAAGTCTCGGAGTTGAACCGTCCAAGTTGGGTTTGCATTCTCTAAGATCTGGAGAAGCCATTACGATAGCAAATAATGGAGTAAACGATAGAGTTTTCCAATGATATGGTTGTTGGAAATCGGTACAAGCCAAAGACACATACGTAGACGATAATTTTGAACAATGACTCGAAGTATCGCGTTTTCTTGGGCTCTGAAGGCGTTTTCGTGTTCTTTTTGGTGGTATTATATCACCTAGCCTCGTGCGTCTTGCCCAATTCTTTGTCAGTCTATATATGCCTCGGGTTGGTTCTCGGCAGGCTTCGCTAAATAAACTTATTTGGTGTACACTACTGTGTTATTTGTTGTGTAGTGGAGACAAAATA
This sequence comes from Pocillopora verrucosa, assembly GCF_036669915.1. Lineage (NCBI taxonomy): Eukaryota > Metazoa > Cnidaria > Anthozoa > Scleractinia > Pocilloporidae > Pocillopora > Pocillopora verrucosa. Next base: position 4,205,764 of record NC_089320.1, on the reverse strand, counting down.
TGGTATTTCCGACGAATGAGTCTGCGAATAAGGCAGAAATAAATATTTTGTCGGCACGAGATACGACAAGGCCTAGGCCTTAGGATCGAGCATCATGGGTAATGATGCAGTGGTATATAAGGGAAAGTATAGCACGTGGTGTCCATCTAGGCCTCAGAACCAACCGTTCACCTCTGGCTGATGACAAATTTATTTTAGTTTGAAAACATATTTTCTTTAGCTGTGAAGCCTCGTAGGATGGGCTGCCAACTGCTCTGAGTTTGGGCCATGGTTCCTACCCAGATTTCCTGTCATGTTTTTTCCCCAAAGGGGTTTTTCTGGCAGGTTTTTTCTGGCCTCTGTATAACCGTAGTTATGTCCTTGTAAGCGGTTGCCCATCTTGGTGAAGTTTGCATGTTAGTAATGTATACCTTTTTTTTAATGTGTAAGGAATTGACAGATTGAATTCAGGATTGTATATGATATATCAGTTGCGAATATATGTATTTATTGTTTTTTTAGAGGGCACGGTAACGAATCTTGCAATCTGATTGGTTCTTTACCCGGTCAGTATTTTCCTATCTCTGCCCACGGGCCACGGTAACGCTTTCGTGAGTCGCCGAGTACATCCCAACTTTCGTTGTCATTTTTCATAACTATACCTCGTTTTCCGGCTGGGCAGTATTTTTAAGCAAACACGTCGGTCACTACCTCAAGCCGATAAATAACTTATGAATCCTCTCTTTTCTCTCTATCAAATCACTTTGGTTGACAGAAAAATATTGGTTTCAGAATGAATTTGTATAAACAATAGTGTCATTACGTTGGTTGACAAGCGGCCTAAAAACCTTCTGCAATTAATTTTAATCGTTCACAAAAAGTACCCAGAAAGTTGGAACGTGAGGTATTTGGTTACAGTTAAACTGAACGATGGAACTTTCATTCATTTAATATCTGAATTTTCTCGAGCAATTTGTTCATAATGAAAGAGCGAGCGAAGTTTTAATTTAAGTTCTACAACAAATATACGCTCCTGGTGAGTCTTTCCAATTCCGTTCAATTTGGACATTTGTACCTTAAATTGCACAACAGAAATTGAAGGAATTTTTTGAGAAAAGGCCGCATTACATTCCCTTGTGTCTCGTTGGAGTGTGCCGTTCGAATTTAGTTTTTGTGAAGGAAAGATCAGAGTTAAACACGCCATTACAGCAAACAAACGGGCAAACTCTCACAACTTCAAAATAAAAAGATTGAATTTACTCACAATTAATTTCCTCGCCGTTTACTTAATGAACAGAGGTAAATCTTCGTACATGAATGAATCGTCGATGAGAGTGAATAATACTTTCCGTTAGATCATTAACTGATTTTGAAGAAAAAATTGTCGTGACAGTCCTTGCCAAACTAGTTCTGTTGGTTTTCAAATGTTCCTTCGCTTTTCTTTTTCTTGCGCGCTCTCTAATTGACAGGTGTCAGATTGTGACAGATACTTGTAAAAATAATGTTTCAAAGTTTGTTTGGAAGCCTTTTAAATCACCTTTATCGTTACGGAAATGAAAATGTTTCGCTGAGGCATCTCTCTTAAATTTGCATCACCTCTATTTTAACTACCATTTACCCACTCAAAAATTGTTCAGTTTATGGAAGATCTTGCCGTATTTACGGCCATAAATCATTCGGGTTCTTTCGGAAAGAATTTCGTCAAGTTTAAAAACAATAAATATGTTATTTACCGGCTAAGGGTCGGTCCGTATGGTGAAAAACTGTGACCTCGGTCTTGAAAATGCTGCCCTCGGCCTACGGCCTCGGGCAGTATTTTCAAGACCTCGGTCACAGTTTTTCACCATACGGACCTCCCAGCCGGCAAATAACATATATGTATGCATGCCCCGGGCTATATATGCCTCGGGTTGGTTCTCGGCATGCTTCCCTAAATAAACTTATTTGGTGTACACTACTGTGATATTTGTTGTGTAGTGGAGACAAAATTAAATATTTCTTTGCCAGCTACAATAATGAGCGGGGATTAATTTTAGATGATAAAACAAAGGATTATGCCGACAGAAATACCAGAGGTCAAGTAAATTCGTTACATGAGGTCACACAACTCGGGTAATATTCAGGGTGAAAATTTGCATATTTGAGCGGTCGAACGAAAGAACTCATTTCTCAAAAACTAAAATACATTTTCACAAAAAAACCACACCACAGTTATTAGGACATATTGGGCTACAAAATGTGAAAGTACGGGAGAAAACGAATTTGGGCGACTTGCTGCTATTTGTCCGATGCATGTTGACATTAGCTCTTAATATTTTTCTGAACGATATGTTCTCTTATATTAATCGTGCTTATTTGTCCAACTATGCCGATGATAACCAAATTTTTTTAAGTGATCGCGATCCTGAGGTGGTCCGTAAGCCCGTAATCAATGGCGATATCGCTGTCGCAAGTCTTTGGTTTGATGATAACAAGCTAGTGCTCAATCCCGAGAAATGTAAGGGTATTATTCTTCGAAAAAGCTATCCTGGTGATATTTCCTTTAGTATTAATGATGTGCAGGTTCCAATCGTAGACCATTTAGATTTTTTAGGTGTAACTATCGATAACTAGCTAAATTTTAGCAAACACATTGCCAAGATTACTAAGAAAGTTGGAAAGTAGTTAAATGTTTTGAGCAGACTTAGGAACATGCCATCAATTTCCTTGAAAATGTGCCTCTACAACTTGTACGTAATGTCTTACTTCACTTACTGTTCTGCTATTTGGCTCAACTGTAATGAGTCTGATAATCAGAAGCTGGAAAGGCGAGAGTGTTAAGGTGTGTCTACAACAAACGGGTGCCCCTTTATGATAATTATGACTACGGTTTAACTTTGTCTAATCGTCGACTACAGGACATTGCTATATTGATTTTTAAAGCTGTAAACGGCATGTTACCGGAATATAAGCGACTTGTTTATCGCGCGAAATAATGTGAAAAACTTAAGAGGCACCAACAAGCTCGTCGCCCCAAGTAAGAATACTACAACCTTTGGCTTAAAATCTACATCTATTATTGGTGCCAAAGTGTGGAATTCCTTACCGGATGAACTACGCTCAACGACAATTCTTAAAGAATTTAGGAATGCTGTAAGAGAGCTACATTTGCAATGTACAGTCTATTAAGATCTTCTTACTGTTATAATTTTAAGAGTTAAGATTGTTTACTTACTTTAAGTAGTTGTAAAGTTAGTCATTAGTCATTTATCAATTTTTCGTTAGTTATTTTACTTTTCTCGGCATATTAGCATGTACTGCTAGGGGCCTAATCGGCCTCCTTAACCAGAGTTGAAATAAAATTACGTACTTACTTACTTTTTCGCAGGTCTTCTTGTTAACGAAGAAAAGTCCCATTTGCAACCTATGCAGATAGGCGAATGGCTGGGTTTTGTAATCAATACCAATACCATGGCTTTTTAAATTCCAGAGAAGAAGGTCCTCAAGCTTAAAAATCTTCTGAGCACCGCAATCATGGACGAGTCGTCTACGTATCGCAAATTTGCTAGAATAGCGGGCTCCATAATTTCGCTTTCCTTCGCAGTGGGTCCTATTTCGCGTCTTTTCACCTGACAAATGCACCTAGCGATCGAGTCTCGATCAGGATGGGATCAAACCTTTCGTTTCCCTGCAGCACTTTTGGAAGAGTTGAAATTCTGATATTCGAACATCGGTTCATTTAATAGTTACTCTCTTCGACCTCCGCCTGACACGTCTACCGTCGTATTCTCTGATGCAAGCGATGTCGCCTTTGGCGGGTTTTCAGCATCGTTAGACGGTTTAGCGGCCACCGGTATGTCCACGTTCGATGACCTCGGTCAAAGCTCTACTTTCCATGAACTGAAAGCTATCTACTATGTGTTACTGTCCTTCGCGGGCCAGCTTACGCACCAGAGGGTAAAAGTTTTCACTGATATTCAGAGAGCTTCCAGAATAGTGTCCGTAGGTAGTTCTAAAGCTCGCCTCTAGTTGGTTACATTATCTTAATTTCAGTTTTTTTCTGCACGGGATATATCCCTCGAGTCGCAGTAGATTCCCAGATCGCTGGATGAGAAACCTGATCAGTTCAGTAGGTTTTGCGATAAAGATGAATCCATCTGTTTTCCGGCTAGAGGATGCCAAGTGGGGTGGACGCCTTGGTGCAAGACGGGAGTGGTGAGAACAATTATATTGGACTTGTCCCCGAGTCAGCCTCGTTGTCGATTCCGTCCGTTATCTGACATCATGTGTTAGTCGCACAACCTCGATCATTGCAGAATGGCCCTCGTCGTATTTTTGGCCTTTTTTACGTCAGGGATGTCAGTTTAAGCCTTTCGTGGTAGAAGTTTTTTCCCTCCTGGCGATGAGCAACCTTTTGCTAGAAGGGCTATAGGACAGAAGCAAAGTTATAGATCACATGCGTCAGTCCTTCGCGGCTGCCCAAAATTCAGAATGTTATAGCTTTATGCTTAGATTTTCAGTGAGATTATTTTCTATATCCGCGTAGCATGAGAGTGGGCCTTAATCGGCGTGCATAACTTATTTTTTGACTTTTTTGGCACATGTGTTTGGGTCTCTTTGGTCTGTGCTTTTGGCCGAAGTTCGTCCATGTTTTTGGCCTGATTTGGCCTGTTTTTTGGACTGATTTGGCCGTATTTGTGGCTAGATTTGGCCCGTGATTATAGCCTGACTTTCCCCGTGATTTTGGCCCGTATTTGTGGCCTGTTTGGCCCGTAATTTTTGGTTGATTTGGCCTAAGATCAAGTTGTTTGAGCGTTTTGGGGGGATTTTTTCCCTTTTCGGTTTTATTATCAAACACCTATTCAAATAAATGGTTTTGAGATGACTCCTTGTTTTTGTTTCAGACGTTCTTCTTTCCGGGACCAATCACTACGTCGTTTCGTTCCAGGCCTTCTACGTTTGCAGCTAGGATCGAAGGCTCCCTCCATTGTGTCAGTGTATAAGTCAGGCTGGTTAAGATGGCGGAAGTGGGCTTCTTCTAAGAATGGTATACCTGTAAATCCGGCCAAGCCTTTGTTTATCACCTTGTTTATCAATGAGCTTACGAACGAACTTGTGGAAAACAATATGGGTGGGTCACCCATTGAACCTATGGTAGTAGCGCTTTACATTTACTTCTATAGCGCCCTTTAACATTTATATGATCAAAGGCGCTTTACAATTAGCGTCTCTTCCACCCATCCCACCCCAGGGGAGGACATCCACCACACAGTAATCTCGTGCGTGGGAAATTAACGTCTCCTACCCCAACCCTGCAGGAGACGGGGTCTACGGTTTTACGTCCTATCCGAGAAGACGAAAATGGGGTCATACTATGGCCGGGATGGAATCTTGCCCCACTGGTCGTCCACTCGTGAAATCATCTGTCGAAGCAGCGAAAAGGAAGGTGGTTCGTCCAGTGCAGCCAAAAGAGCCTTTGTTCGCAGATAGAGTGCAAGTAATTGCTGATGCCTAAGGGTCCCCACTAGGTTTTTCGGGATCCGGGACTGGGCTTATTTAAAGGCCGGGATCCGGGAATTTAAAATAAGAGGGGAGCGAGATGCGGGATTGCTATCATGAACGGGACTCGGGAATCGGCGTTTTTGAGGAGCGGGATTCGGGAAATAATCACTTAAACGAACCGAGAACCGGGATGTCCTTTGACGAGAATTTATGAAGAAATCGATCTTCTTAGTCCACGAAAAGCACCAGGCGAACAGGCTCTCTAGCATTCAGGAGGCGGTCGGGCTGTTCAGTGACACTCTTCGAGTTATTGTGCGTCAATGAAAATTATATCAGAAGCGAAGTTGCCAATTAACCAAAAAACCTCAATGGCCCGAAGGGTAACAAGACATCTAGGACTGCTGCGTCAGTTGAAATGCTTGACGGCCTCGAAAACCCCCACGGTGTTAGATTACCCAAGAAACTTTGCAAATGCAGCAAAAGATGGCTTAAAGGAGACAACCCGTTGGGCGGTGTACTATTTTACAAATCCAAATTCTTGGTATCCTTTACTTGAACGTGCCACGATCCTGTCGGCCATACCAGCAATTCAACTGTTACCACCTCTACAGGTGACAGTACAGAGCATATAGAAGATGAGGCACTTAAACATTTGTTGCAGCAGTGCGTCGGCGCTCTGCCAGACAGGAAACAACGGTGGTAGGTAATAGCTGGAACTCCCCCTTTGTACCTCTATGAGAGAGAAATTTAGTCAGGCGAACCGGTCAGCCTCGAACGCTCTGACTTCGAGGAGCAGCAAGAAAACAGTAGGAAACAAGGCGAAAAGGAAGATGGAATATTATCGTACGGTTTTCCGTGTGATGATGGTGACATGGTGACATTCCATCTTTGGGACATTGATTCGCTATAACTTTAATTCGTGTTAAAACGCAACAATGACGTTACTGTTTGTCCGTTAGGGACGTGATCTTCTAAGTTCCACCCAGAACCGCATTTTAGTTGGTTGTCTTGCTTTGGGCTAACGATAAGACGTGTTTACCGGAAGAGCGCCTTTTTGCCCACCTTATCTTGAAGTTCGTTTTGGTTAAACTCTTACAAGCGTGACTGTTATACAAGTGCCTTTGTTCCTTTTCTTTGTGCTTGTCTAAATATCTACTATTTTGGTAGTTTCGCCTAGTTTTTACACAATTTTCCTATCGATCGTTTTCGCAACCTTGTAACACGTTGCTTACGTTGTTCACGCTTCGTTTGAGCGCTACACGTTTTTCCCGTTAGAGTTCGTTTCCAAGCTGTGTTCCTTTATCCTTTTTTTGAATTTAGCTCACCTTCTTCCTTACTGCGTTAAATAAAACGATTCAAGGCTTGTGCGCAAAATATATCCTCGCTTCATTGTGTCTTCATTTACGAAACTCGTAGTTGTCGTTGAAAATTTGCTTCGCTTGTGTCGGCCGCTACAAGCAGAATTGTGTGCAACTAAGTCTTCTTTATTTCTCCTGTTATGAAACTATGGGATTGCCGTCATCTTTTGTGTTTTATGCACTTGTTGACATTGTTCTCCGTTTCTTTGATACTGACCTGTCTGTATTAATACGTTTGTCTGTGATCAAAGTTTAACGGAAGGAAGTCGTTACCGTGAGTAGCGCACGTTATTCGGGAAAAACTTTTAAAAGTTCTAAAATAAATGATATCATTATCCTTGTTCGTCGTATGGTTGAGGCTAAGTCTCGCAAATATTTCCACTCTAGCAAATAAGTTTCCGTAACTACGCTAAGAGATGATTTCAAAAAGCACATAGAACCTTTCGTGGAGATGTGTCCAAGTTCGGTATGCATAGTATTAAGTCTGGTGCCGCGTCCAACCCCGCTAACGGGCGTATTCCATGCGACCTATTGGATATACATGCGGGGTGGAAGTGTCCTTCTTCAAAGAGTAGATGTATTAAGCACACAGAACACAAACGGTGACTGTTTAAATGCGTCAACAATACTTTTGCTGTAATTTAATTGTTCACGTCCCTTGCAAAATAAGATCGGAATATTCTGGTTATTTCGAGAAAATTTCTAGAAATATGACAGAAAATATTTCTCGGAATTTCTAGAATTTACCAATTTTCTTTTCTGGAAAATTCTAGACTATTCTAGAATGTTAGTGGAACATTCCAATTAGGGTAGAATCTGCCAGAATTTGCCAGCTTATTCCAGAAATCACAAAATAGGATAAAATCAGGTTTTTCCAGCTTATTACAAAATGTAGATTTCTAGAATTTTCTAGAAAATTCTTTCATGTTCCTTAAAGTAGCGGTGATATAGATAATGTACCAATTTCCAGCTTTTTCTAGTATATTCTAGATTTTGAAGATTTTTTCAGCATTTATTCCAGGTTTTTCAGGTGTTTACTTCATGATGATTCACTCTGACTAATGACTATAATAACTTTTACTTGCCATTCAACAATCTCAACTAATTTATTAGATGTATAAAACAAGGCTAAACCCATAATTTACCATGAATCTTACCAGGCTTTTTGTTTGTAGCATTCACATGCCCAACAAAAACAAGAATCATGTTTTTTTTTTGCCAGCAATACCCTAAACAAATTTATTTGAAATTCTATACAGTAAAAATGAAGTATCCAAAATGTATGTTACATATGAAAATCTTTTCTTTGTCGCTATGACTGTCCTGAACTGAAACTGAAGAAAACATTGTCTTTTTTGATAAAAAATAAACAAGGACAATAAAATGTTTCTCATAGCTTTCTCTGTTCTTCTTCTCTGCATTTAGCCTTGTTTTCTTTATTTGCTCTGGCCTTCTTTAGAACCAGGCCAAGGTTCTTTCTCACAGATGACCTTGTAGCTGCAGTGAATCCTTTCCTTAGCACAATACCTGTAAAAAGGAAAAAGCAAATGAAAGCAGTTTAAGTAAAAAGCATGTTACATTTGAAACTGTATAGTGCAAAACATAAATTATACAAAGGAACTCTTGCTGAAAGAACTTCAATTATTTTTAACCACATATTAATTACTGAATTTTCAATCGCTGAATTTAAACCAGTAAATAGATGCAGTCAGCTAACATGTGTGCATCCTTGTTGCCACCCAATTCAGATTATGTGGTGATTCATCCAGGAGGCTGCAATTGTTCTGTTTGTAGATACTCCCTTGCACTCCATTCCACGCGCCAAATGGCACAATCTATGAACTGCACCCTCCCAAATGAATCTTCAGGTAATTTTAATTGAGTGGCAAAAAGGCTCTAAACACATACATGTAAGCTGGTTTGCCTATGTTATTTGAAGTGCAAATGTAGTTGGAAATGTTGACCATTTGACAGCATGTAGTATGACAGTATGTATGTGCAGTATTTTGACATGTGACCATAATGATGAGAACTTTTCTTTCAGCTTCCATCAATGTCTAATGCATATATTTTTTAAACAAAAGTCAAGGAAATGCAGCCAAGACCTGTGACACAAAACCAAAAACAGTGAGCACATATAGGTGTATATAAATAGTTAAAGAAATACACCTTTAAAAATTAACTCACTTTCTAAAAGGCTCCACCTTGATGGACTCAGGCCTGGTCTTGCTTCATAATCTTTATTGCACTGAAAGCCAGCGACTGATGAATTCTGCAGTTCCTCACTTGAGAACAGCTGCCTTGCTAGTGCCTCCACAGCTGACTTTGCATCGGTAGCATCCTCTATTAACTTGACCAATGTCTCCTGACTATAGTTTTGACATGAAAAAGATATTAACGAGAGAGCATAGACATAAAGCTAAGAATGAAAAGAACCGTCAAAATCGAAAACCTGTTTGAAGTCAAAATTCTTGAGATTTATGTTTTAACGAGCAGTGATGTGAAGATCAGGTATCTGGTGATTTCGCCAACGAGTGATTTCACCAACGTCACGTTCGCCAATGTCTTTGGTCGCTTGGCCAACGCGATGAGTCGCTTGGCCAATGTCCTACTGGTCACTTTGCCAATGTATTAGTTTACTCTAAATAAAAATTTACCATTACTTCTTCTTGCTTCTGTGTGTTATTTACTTGACTGAGCTGACTTGATTTCCCCGTTCAAACTTAGTTTCCTTCCGTTATTTTGTTCGGACTTAGTTTCCTTCTCTTGTACGCGCAACTTAAAACACAGTGGGCCCACATAAATGCACGGCACGCCACACGTCACCGGCGCTGTACGTTGCTGAATTTAACTTAGAGCAATAAAGTCACATGTGTGCAACCTTTTCCTTAAGTTCTTCTATAAGGTTTATTTGTCGATAACAGAGATTTATATAATTACCTTTGAGACTTCTAGAACAGAGATTTATATAAATACATTGTAGACTACTACTACTACTAATTCTATAACTCCAGCGCATATTATAACTTTGATCAAGAGTATATAAGTATTACAAGAAACACACGCTTGTATATTACCATATGAATAGACGTGTAAACTCATTGTGTTAAAACTTGTTAATTTTACCCTATTGTTCTAAATAAACCAATCCCATTGCTTGAAACTAACTGGTATGATATTTCGATCCTTCGAAGTGTATAAAACACACTGGCATGCGAAGAATGTTCATTTCAATCATACGATTACGACACACTCTACTACTCATAACGAATTATCTCGGAAACCTTTCTCTCGGAATACTATTAATATCAGGATGGCTACTGCGCAGATTTTAAACTGTATTGTTTGTCACGAACTGGTATGGCCTCGGCAGCAAGCGGTTCAGTGCGATGGATGTTTTCGCTGGAACCATCGAATGTGTAACACTGGTAAGTTATATTTACTTATATATACTCTGATACTCTAAAAAGTAGAGACCTGGGCCAGGATTATAAGTTGATGGAGGATCTAATTTCTCTTTTATACAACTGTTGTTGCTTACCTTACACCTAACAGAAGACATCTAAAAGTAAAAAAAAACTCATTACGCTGACCAAAACTGAACCGTGACCAATGTTATTTAGTTTCTTATATCATCTGACAGTGAACTTACTTAAAATGAACTTACTTAAAATCCGTGCATTTTGTAAATAGGTTTTCCACTAAAATATTTTGCACTTGTAAATATTTATAAAAGTACGTATTGTTATTAAAATGTTGTTGATATTATACATGTTATATTTTATTTCTGACTCGTTTTGAAGGCTGGAAAACAAACTCTGATTGTTTCTGAAAAATGTTAACTCGTTAATTCACATCGTAACGCATTTTTCAAGCAAAAATTTTGAGTTATACATTTTTGGAACACATTTGGAAGCCATCGGAGTTTGTTATTCAACAGTTTTAAATTACCGCGATGTTAGTGCTCACACGCCGGCTTTTTCTGGATCTGTCAAAAATATGCAAATTGTTTGGAAGTCAGCCAAGCGAAACTAGCATTAACTTAAAATTGTTCTGACCCAAGTATCAGCATTACATCCGAAGTATCAGTAAGCACCCTTTTTACTAAGCTATTACTAAGTTATTACTAGACATTTGGCGTTGGCGAAGTGACCAGTAGGACGTTGGCCAAGCGATTCATCGCGTTGGCGAAGCAAACAAGGACGTTGGCGAACGTGACGTTGGCGAAATCACTCGTTGGCGAAATCACCGCAATTCGAAGATCAAACCAAGGAATTCGAAAGAAAACGGGTTTACCAACCATTTGTAGCACTTCAAAACGAAAATCAATGTAATTGAGAAAAATACTGGGTGCATAAACTCACCAAATACTGCAAGAACATGTCCCTGAAACAACATGGGTCTCTTTGTCGCTGGATCTGTTCCTTGCAGTGAACATTCATCTCCTTCTCTCACATTGAAGGGATCACGAACGATGATCTTCGAGGAACTCTGCGCCTCCACTCCCCACGATCCCCAGTCAACAACAACGTACCTGTGCTTTGGCATTTTCGGAAATCAAAACTAAACAGAACTCAGCTGAACAGGACGAAACTGAAAGTTAAAACGGACGCCAAGGACGATCACGGTAAAACACGTGGAGATATGAATGTCACACCGCGAACAGACGCTTCCAAATTCAAATCTGGTGGAACTTTTGCTTTGATCGTATTGAAAAGCTGTGGTCACTTCAAAGTCGGCGAGAAATATCACAATCTGGCATGGGTCGAAAATAAACACGTGTGAAATTCTTCAGGGGCAAGGTTTGCCAGATGGTTATTCTTCTTGTTCGCTTCGCGCCCATTCTGTCCAAGAATCACTCTTTCTTGCAAAGTTAATAAAAAAAATTCGTAACAAAGTCCTCCGCTACAAAGTAAAGGATTCCCTGGACACACTTCGCATTTTTTGTGAAGCAAGCGGCCGTTGCAGCCACAACTGCCGATCCGCCATGTTTGTTTACCAAATGCCGACGAATTTCACCGCTGACCAGTTGATCGCTGCAACGACGGCTCTTATGTACCCGATCGCTGTGGACTGTATCCTTGAAGAAATCATTCACCTTTCTGGCAACTCAAACGATTGGTGTGTTGCTAGGGCTCCGAATTGCTGTGGTCATTGTCGATAAAGTTGTTTGTAATGAACAAAAAAGTGAGTAATTTACTTATTTATCATTGTACTTGTAGTGTTAAGTATCTCTCTGCAAAGTTGGCTCTTCATAATGTGAGCCCTGACAAAAGCAACCATTCTCAAGGTGTCAATGGTAGTCACAATGTGACTCTCAATTGTTCATTCTCAAGAAAAATTTGGACTAAACACAAACAGGAAGATAACAGAAACAATCTATTCTAGCTGTATCTTGTATTTTCATTAGTGTAAATGCCCTTATGCAAATTTCTTATTCAAAACTCTGCGGTGAACAGAATTTGTCGGAGTTCTTAATTGATTATGAGAAACTTGTTTAAAACCAACAATGTTAGTCACTGATTAGATGACTGTATAATCAGACAAATCTGCTAATAAGTATTGAATAGTGGCTTTGCATTATGAAAAAAAATCAGCATGTTGAGAATCTACTTTTCAATGACAGGTGACTTATAACTGTACATCAAGTGTACCTGCCCAAAACTGATTAATCTAATTACTCAGGGTTTCCAGAAACATTATTGTAAATATCAAATCACTGATTTCCGCTACTAACAAAAAAGAAAAGATCCCACTGATCTTGAAAAGGTAGATCTAGAATTAAAAAAAAAAAGAGCCAATGATAGTTGTGTAAGTTTTACTACTTTGAATCTATTATGTATGGCAAGCTGTAAGGTAAAGTACATCTTTTCATTTTCTTATTCAAGACTTTAAAATAAAATGAAATTGACTAAGCTGACAATTTCTCTCAGTTTTGCTAAATGTAAATTAGTTGTTAACTATTTCTAGCTTATTCCAGTTTCCTGCAAGAAATATAGACTGGAAAAAGCTATCAATTTCTGGCAGCAGCTAATGCATGTGTTAAATTCCAGCTATTTCCAGCTTTTGAAAGAACTTAAAACTTGGAAAATGTTTTCTTGAAAGAAGCTAGAATGGGATTCTGAAATAAAGCTGTCATATTCTAGAAATTTTGAGAAACTTCCAGAAATTATCAGAAAGCTGCACATCGTTCTTATAGCTACTTAGTTGTAGTCTGCTTATACGGTGTATGTCAAACGTAGTATAGTCTAATGATGGGAGATGTGAGTTGTGCTTGGCCTGTCTCAGATTTTCTGCCTTATTTTCTTTTAGAGCTTTTTGAGGACAGGTTTTTCTGGCCACTCTGGCACGCTTGCAAATTATTTTGTCAATTCTTTATTTCAATTTGGTAATGCTTGTTTTAACAGGAGTTTGGTTGTACATGTCTTTAAAGTTTGCTCATTGACTCCTGATGCATAGGAACCAGAGCAAGTCAAGGTAACATAAGATGCATACCTTTAATGTTTGACTAAGCACTACATTTTGGGTTTGCAACTGTTGTACTGGACAATACTCTGGCATAATTTTAAATGGGCTTGCATCTTAAAGTGATCAAGGCATAGTCTCTGACTTGGTGATGGAATATTTTTAATTTTAGAGAAAAGGTACAGGTAAAATAGAACTAAATGAATGTTATGTAGTAATTTTAGGTTTTGTTTTTAAGTTAATGACAGAATCAGGAAATAAATAAGTCAATGGAATTCTTGAGACAAAAGTCAATTCCCATACAAATAAACCAACTCCTCAAAGTAGCAGGTACTGTTAGTTATTTTAAATATTAATTTCTAAATTTTTATAGTTTATAACATTTTTTGAAAAATAATTATCACATGATTTTTGTTGAAGGGGTGAAAGTGAGACTTGGATGAAGTTAAAATATTTACAACAAAAGTTTATTTCCCTGGAAACCTTTCTAAAAAACTGTCAAACTTTGAAAAAAGGGATCATTAGAAATCTTGCAAGATTGAAAGTTCACCATGAGGAAAGGGGCACACATTTGGCTGTTGAGAGAACAGACTCCAAAAAAAAGTAAACCTTTCTATAGGAAACTTGCCATGAAGTCAAAGTCAAAGATGGACAACTGAAAGAGTGCCCCTGTTGAAATACTCTCTGTGGATGTAACAAGTGAAGACTCTGAAAAGTTAGAACATGTTGCTTCAAATTTTGTGTCAAATTATTTTCAAATCTTAGTGATGAGATTGCTAGCAGTGACTCACATGATGAGGACAGGCCAAGAACTAGTGCACCATCAACATCATGTCAAGACATTGAGAGGCGACGGGCAGCCTCCATCGGAGCAGCTATGTCTTCTTACAAGGGTAGAGATAGGGTAGGTTCATTTGATTCAACCAGAAGTGAAGATGGTCTGACTTGCAAGGCAACCATTTGTGAAAGAGTGCAGAATAATGGCGATGGTGACCTGGAGAAAAGACTACAGGAGGACAAAGAGAAAGTGATTGCCGTGTTGAAAAGAGTTCATCCCAGTAGGGTATGTATCTTTAATTACCAAATAAAGAGGTCTGCACTATCTATTTATTTATTTGTTATGTCATTATATGCTGTTTTGTAATGTCTTGAGATTTATTAAGTTGATACTTAGTGGTGATTATTCACCCTTTACACTCAAACATCAGCATGCATATTCTCCATACTGTTCTCTATACATTTAGTGACATGATGACAAGGAGAATTTGTTTAATGATTCAGTGCCTCTTTAGTTGGTGATCATGTCCTTTATTCTTGTGATCTTAATGTGCGATTCATGGGTGATACTGTAAGAAAAAAGTAGATGCTGGTCACTCTCAGGGGTCAACAGTTTAATGGTACATGACATTGCTTGTGGCTTGTTTTAATTGTGGGTTTTTGTTGCAGTTACTTTTCAAAGCAGCAGAATGGAAGAGTCTTCCTCTTATGGCTGCATCCCTTGCAGAAGGTAGACAAGAACATGCTGCACTTATTGTTTATTTAATGGCTGCACAGACATTTTTGGAAAGTGATACTTACAGTAATCACACAAACTGTGTGTAACTTTCCACTTTCCTCAAAAATGTACAAGTCATGAAAGTATTTATGGAAAATTTTCAGGTGCCAAAGTGAACTGGGTAAATGAGGAAGATGAACGAAAAACAGCACTTCACCAGTCTGTCTTAGGGGTAGGTTTGACTCTTTCTGTTGACTTTCTGCTATGCTGAGTACTTGCAATTCCTTCATGGAAGGGTCATCATGTAATGAAATTATTATTTTTCTTCCTCAAGGGATCATTACCAGCTTGTGAGTTCCTTTTTTACAAAATGGAGCTAAAATAAACCAGAAAGACAAGAGGGGAAGAGGTGCACTTCATCATGCAGCACTTCTTGGGCAGACAGGGTGAGTTGATCAAAAAGAACATTCTATTAAAACCATTTTCTCTCTTACCATCACTGTTTTCTGCAGTCATTGTGAGTGTATTGAGAACCTTGCTTGTGTCTGTAAGGCAAAGAATTTTACTTCTTTTTCTTTCTTGCTTCAAGTTGTTATTATCAGTATATGAATATTGATAAGGTTAAGACTTACAACCACATGTTTCAGTAAAAGTTCCATAACTGTGTGTATTTAAACCTAGTTCCTGTAGGCTTCTCTCACCTAGAATATTGGAAAACACAATCATTTGTGGCCTGTGACTATTTTGTTAGAACAATTTTTGTTCTGACCTTCACTATTTCCTGCAGTCTTTGTGAGTCTATTAAGAACCTTGCTTGTTTCTGTAAGGCAAAGCATTTTATTTCTTTTTCTTTCTTGCTTCAAGTTGTTATTATCAATACATATGAATATTGGTAAGTTTAAGACTTACAACCACATGTTCCAGTAAAAGTCCCATAACTGTGTGTACTTAAACCTAGTTCCTGTAGCTCTTAGCAACCAGTTCTTTCCGTAGAATAGTGTCTATCTCTAGAACACAATACAGTGGTGTGGCCAGGGCTTAAAACAGTTCACCCAGCTGTGGCATCATCTGTCATCACTTATATTAATACTGCTCCTTTATTTTCAGTCCTATCCTCTTGTTCCTGAAGTGAGGAGGTAACCAGCATGATGTTGATGAGAATGGAGGGGTGAGTGTGAACATAATGTGGTGATGCATGAAAAAAAGCCCTTGGAGACAACCTCCCATGAACTGCTAGACTTTCCTTCCAAATTAATCTGTATTCCCTTGGAAAACAGAGGAAGCAGTAGATGTTGCAAGAAAGGTCACAAGTGGCTTTAAAAACAGTGCTCATGAAAGTTTCTTTGATCGATTTCTTTGGTTAATTTCAGGACCCTCTTACAATCGCACTAAAACAAACAAATGCTGATATTGTTACTCTGTAAGTATACAAATGCAATATAACAGTAGATGTTATCTGATTATGATGCTGTTCCTAGGAACTGGTTTTTTTATTTATCTTTCAAGAGGTGAATGAAAGAATCCCAAAAAATTGGAATTGGAATTCACACAGCAGTCTTTAGTCATTGCCTTCTTTGGTTAAAGAATCATTGTTAGGAATTGTAAATTTTATATCTTTTTTGGATGTCAGGTTATTTTTGTATCTATTATGGTAAACATATAGCTACTTTTGGTCCATTTCTAACTTGTCAACATTTACTAGACAGTGAAAAATTAAATTGTGTTATAGGTTGAGACTGGCAAGACTGAATGAAGAAATGAGAGAAGATAATGAGATTGCCCAGGGTAAGATCTTTTAAAGAGGTACTCCATCTAGTTCTTTCTGATTTGTTTTGTTTGTTATTATACCATAAATCAAATGCACTCTACTTATCCATAATTATAATTAGTTGCAGAGGGAAATTACTCATCAATCACTCAAAGGGGTGTAAAGGTGAACCCTTTACACCCCAACATCATTATGCATATTCTCCATACTGTTCTCTATACATTTCCAAGGGTCTAACAAGGAGAATTTGTAAAACCATGAAGAACTTCGTTAGTTGCTGATCATTTCCTTCATTCTCGTGACTTGAACATTTGATTTAAGGGATAGATTGTAAAGAGAAATTAGAACCTTGTCACTGTCATGGATTAAAGGACTAACTGCTGTCATTTTTTTGTTTCAGGTGATGTTACATTCAAAGATGTTTTCAGAGATTTTTCTAATATGGCATCCAGAGATCCTGACAGGATTAAACGCAATTTTGATGCAAGTGCACCAAGTAGACAGACACAACTGTGATAACAAAATCAATTTGTTCCACCTTAAATTGAAAACAAATATTTGAGGTCACTTCACATCAAAATGTTTCATTGCTCAAAAATAAGCACACAAATTCTCATTTCACTGAAGAAACCAATTTGAATATTCAGTTCACTCTAGATTTAATCATACCACAAACACAAAAGGAGTACAATTATATATCCAATTTATGTTTAGTTTTGTAGTAACTTGCACTAATCAGGAATTAATGTTTCACACTGACAATATTACTACCTGTCATGTAATGAAAGAAAACTGAACAGTACAAATTAGCATATTTTTTATTTATCAGGAATGTAAAATTTTCCCCAAGTAGTTATTTAGTAGTTATTTAGTAAATCATTAATTTAAAAAAAAGGAATAAAATTTGTAAATAAAATTTCCCCAATGACAACTGAATGGAAGGAAGGACATCAATGTTTAATGAAGAGTTGACTGTATGTATACTATGGCCAATGCTCAGTTATGAAAAATTGTACAGAATAACTAGTATTGAATCATTATTTAGTTGATTTTGACCAGATTTAGTGGTTTCCTCCATTAGATTGATATTGATTTAAAAAATAAAAAACAAACTGATCTCTGCCTTTTTGTTTGAAGTCCCATCAGCTAATTTTTGTTTACCTTTTTACACCCTAACATCAGTATACATATTCTCCAAACTTTTTGTCATACATTTTCTGAGGGGCTGGTAAGGAGAATTCGTTTAACAAACAAGAGCTGCTTTATTTGGTGATAATTCTCTGTATTCTTGTGACCTCAATGTTTGATTCAGGTGTGATATTGTAAGGAGAAATTAGATCCCAGTCACTTTCAGGTTGGGGTATTGGGGTTTTCGGTTTTGCGGTTTTGGCTATTTTTAAGATTGGTTTTTCGGTCTTTGTGCCAGAAAACTTCGGTTTTTACTATTTGGGTCCCGTTTCTCTTCGATCTGAGCGGAAAATATGCGTCTCCACTGATCTCGAATAACCGCAAAAAGCTCTGTATGCTCCACTTGTCACCACTGCATCGGATCGATCAGCGTTTTGATCACTAGGATGTGGACATTTAAGGCTGTTTTGCATGCGATTTTCGGTTTTGATCTAATTTTTTTGCGGTTGTGTGTTTTCAGTGATTGCGGTTGCTAATAGACCCCGATGCCCCCTTCCTCAGCGGTTTAACAGGTTTAAGGGTGTAAATGACTTACGATTCTCTTCAACTTTTAACAATACCACACAAATATTTTGATTTCGATCCATTGTCAACTTGTCTCCCAGTCTAACAAGCAAATCCAAAGGGCCGCTTCAGGTTTCATTTCTTTTCCTCTTTCGAAGAAGCCAAAATCAAACTCAAAGGAAGCGAAGATAGAAATTTTTGAAGTTGTAGTTGACGCAAACAAAGTATTTTGGAGACTTCAGAGAAAAACAAGGTGCCAAGTAGAAAAAAAAGCACTTCCAAAACTGTTTTGTTTGTTTTCCATTTCAAACTGTGGTAATGTGGTTTGTTTATGACACCAAATGCTTAGCTCTATTAATTATGAATGCAGACAAAACTTGGTATCTAATACTTTTATTTCAATTGTTTTAATTTGAAAACAAATTTCCCTGAAAACATACTCCACTTATCACATTCTTATCAGAAACAAACCTGAATAAAACTTCAAGGATTGTCAACTGTCCATATCATTTTACAATTTATCATCTTTCAGGCTCTAGCGCAGCTCCCCAAGCTCCGACCATTTTGGTCGCCATTGCGAGACAACATTTGGCGACTGAAATTTCGACAAAAGTCGCCAATAGGCAACAAACAGATATAAAACAAAGAGGAGGACATGTTGAAAATTTACCCAACGAAAAAGGAAAAGGAATCTTTCGATTTCTTTACATTGATTTAAATCAGTCAAATGCAAACTAAGCAGAATCATAACGTTGAAACGGTTAGATTTAAGTCGTTAAAATTTCTAACAGTGGCGCGTTATCGCAAAAAAGAAAATCTTGAAGTTGCGAGGGTAGCGAGGGTAGCGAGGATTAGCATAATAATAGCGATTGCCAAGTCACGCACACTATTTCCATCCTTTAGTCAACAAGTGTGAAATTGGTTCAACCTCAGCGAGGAGACCGAAGAGGAAGTGTTGGTTTTTGAGCGCTTTTAATACAGTCAGCAGGTGTTTCGGAAAACTGTTTCCAGCTACCTTAAACTAAAAAGACTTCAAGGAAAATGCTGTTTTTATTAAAAGAATTAATCGATGCGCGTTAATATTCCTATTTGTAAGAACAAGGTGTATAGCGATAATGTGAACTTCATTATATGAGATCTATGATATTTTGGCTTGTGGGTGATACACTTTATCGGTGCTTGAATTCGCCTTTTTCGCAACTGTAGTAAAAAATATGAAATCATTGTCCAGCGGATAAAAATCCTCGCGAAATTTAATTCCTTATAGAACATTTAAATTACAGAAAAAATGATCTGAATTGTAAAAAAACAATATATACAAGATATGTATCGGCAAACACACAAATTTTGTAAACTGGTCTCATTGGTAATTCAGTTTATTTTTTACCTTCTGTTGCGAAGTGTTGTCTTTAATTTACAAAGATTCTCGCTATCATCTTCATCTGAATCGGCTAGATTGGTCAAACTCCTTCGAATATCTTTCGTCCAGTCGTCAAAAGTTACGACATTTTGGAAACTAAAATGAATTTGAAACGCTTGAATCGCGAATTTTCATTCCCTTCTTTTGTATTTGCCGGCCTTGTTTTGAGATCGCAAAAGTATAACCCCGCAAAATACCGTCTCACCAAAATCATGTAATTAAGTTCTCGCCACATAAAGTACCACTGAGTAAGGTAGAAGAACCGATCTTCTCAGATAAGTTGCAGTTGAAGTGATTGCCAAAAAGAAGCCTGAAATCCTGAGAAGGTTCAAACTCAGAGGGGTTTCCAGCCCGTGCCTTCCGAGACTATCAACTGAGCTACGTAGCCGCATGAAGGAAGAGGAACAGCCAAATTTACGTAGATTCTCAGGTTAGATGGTCCGACGGTGGTCAACTAGTATTTGGGAGGAGCGGGTCCGATTCCCGTCGAAGCCTAAATATTTTTTTTCCTGGATCGTTTCTTCACTCTAAGTGCTTATTCTTATCCCTTAACTTTCGCAAAAAAATTGAAACTAAAAAACCCAACCAAACAAACAAATAAATGACGGGGAACTCTGCATCAATGTAAATCTCTTAAAAGCAGTACAATAGAGAACCTTTGACGCTGGAAATGATCCGTGGTTTCATTTTCATACGGGAATGTCTCCTATGCCTTCCCTTTTGTATCACAGTTGGCAGTCGCACAAGTCAATCGGAAAAAACGATCTTGAAAACTGGTGAGAAAAATAAAAGTCGAACAACCAAGGCGTGTTTAGAGGTGCTCGTAATTAGTTAGAAAATTACTTTGGCTTAGGTAGAGGGGGAAGGTGAAGGAGATTGTGCAGCGACGAGTCACATCTTTTCTGGTTACACTACTAAGCGTGCAATTTGCGTCAGAAAGCAAAAGCCTTCGCCATACTTGTGATTGTCTTTTTAAAGCCTCTATCAAAATAATTTCGAATTAATGACACTTTTAGCACGTGTCCATTTCAGTTTCCGAAAAAAGTCTAGAAATGCGTGCAGTAACAAAAACGGCGAAAATTCGTCAAAATCGCTCTGACGAATTTGACTACAATTCGTCAAAATCGCCAAATCCATGAACAACCTCTCGGTTTGACAAAGTTTAGTCAAATCTGCCATTTCGGTCATCGCGTGCATTTCTGCCCTTAAGTAGAGATATGTTTAGGGAGTTTCCTCTCTCCGTTTCCCATATCAGCTTCCTGAGTGATCGAGAAAAGATGACAGGTGGAAACAAACCATTGAATAGTTGACAGCTGTAACTTTGCCAAGAATTAAAATTGTAGCTCTTCCCATAATGCAACTGTGAATTCTGTAGCAATGACTGACCGGAAGTCACCATACTTTCATTATTTCAACTAACGACATAATGCGATTTAATCTGATCGAAAACAGTGAGAATACAAACGCTAACAATGGATAATCTCAAGGAATTACTTAAACCAAAAACATTTAACACAGTTAGCCATGCCGCAGTTGTTATTTGGATCCTGATCGGTGTAATCTTCCTTGGCATTTTTGCAGACGCAGAAAACAGCGAATCCAGGTATGATTTCCGCTGTGGCGGGGCGAAGAGTGAAAACATCGACCTTGTCCGTGGAAGATGTTTCGAGTTATACGAGAAGCAGTATAACAAACACGATGTTCCAATCTATGCCTTCGTGATCATGAATTTCTTCCTCATCGGAACTGTCTGTGCTATTTACTCCCAAATAGCGAGCCTCACAATCAATCAACTGTCGCCAAGCGCTCGTAACGGTGATCTCGAGGGGCAGTTGCGCGACCAAGGAAACGCACTTTCTAGTAAAAAGCTGTTTATCGCTTACTGCTGTCAACTTTTCGCAAGGATTGTTTTGGGAGTTCTCTTCATGGTTCTACAAAAACAGTTTCTTTATCCTCGGGACTTCCCCCCCAACTTCCTTTGTTATCTAACCTCTGGAGGGAGTCAGCCAAGGAATTCTACTGGCGTCTGGCACGATTGTCATAATCAACGAGCAACTAAGAAAAACTCCTGGATGCGCGCTGTTCTTGTCATTAATGGAATTTTTCTCTTTGGCATTCTGTTAGAAATCGCCTATATTTTGCTACGAGCCTGGAAAGAGGATAGTTTCATGAAAAATTCCAAGTTTCTAAAGGCTCACCTGAATCCCTTCCATGCTGACTCGCAAAATGCTACCACATCGACTGTGTTGAGACCTGAACCTCCGCAGCAAGAAGAAAGAACAGAGCAAGAAACGAACGTCCCACAAGAACAACACCAGGGAGAGGAAAGTAAAGAACATGAAACGAACATCCCACATCTGTCAAGCAAGCCTCAACAACTCCAAAAACCACTGCTTCAGGAATTCATCGAGAATACAAAAGAAATTATTAAAGAGGCGACCAATCAAACTCCCCAAATCCGGTCGCCTTTTTCAAGTACTCCAGGCGAAGGACACCGAGTTAAACATTTGACTCTGGATCAGATTTACACAAAACTTGTCGTTGTTCCAGACATAGCTGATCATGACTTTACTGGAGACAGACTGGAGAAACTGGAAGTCTACACCAGATCGGGTGGGGAAAACACAACACCAAGAGGGCCGGAGGACATTCTTGACCACAAAAACAAAAACGTTTTGATTGTTGGTCGTCCCGGAATCGGAAAGACACTATGCTGTACCAAACTCCTCAGAGACTGGGCATTTAACAAAGTATTCCATGAATCACCTGATTCCAAAATCCATTTTGATGCTACTTTCTTCATCAAATTCAGAGCATTCAACGCGAAAGCCGACCTTAGCCTCAGGGAACTGCTCACATTGTCAGAACATTCCCCCTCAGATCACATGGATGACGAAGTCTGGAAATACGTCCTTGATAACCCCCAAAGAGTTCTCATTATTTTCGATGGAATCGATGAATTTAAACTTAATTCAAAAATCGGCGAGGAAAATTTCGAGCCTAACTTCAAAAACCGCGCAGACGAGAAGATGCCCCTATACGCCTTGTACGAGAAGCTTGCGACTGGGAAACTTCTCAACGGGGCTGCCGTTTTAACAACCACAAGACCCACGGCTTTGTCATGCATCGAATGTGTTTCTTTCGACAAAATCTTCGAAGTCCTCGGCTTCTCGTCCGAACAAGTCAAAGAATACGCAACCAAATTCAGTGCTAAAGAAGACAAGGATGCGGGAGAAACAATATGGCGACACATCGGCGGCAACAGGAACATTCTCTCTCTATGCTACATTCCTGCGAGTTGCTTCATCATTTGCTCAACTCTCTTTCAAATGGTGAAGTTCTATGGTTCCAAGAGTCTTAGCCTACCAACGAATCTAACAGTTATTTACAAGAAAGCAGTGAAAATTTTTTACTTCAGACACAACGAAGAATTTCGCGGCAAGTATTTCGATAGTAAATTCTTGGAATCAGACAAGTTACCCCCTGAAGTGGAAAAGAAATTCTCGAAACTTGAAAAAATGGCATTTCAAGGAATTAAAGAAGGAAGGCTGGTCTTTGAAGGACACGAAGTACGCGGAATGGAAAACAACGCTCTTTTTCACCGCTTACCCGACCGTCGGCCTGACACGTTTGAACGCGAGGAAAAATTCTGTTTCATTCATTTAACAATGCAAGAGTTTTTCGCTGCGAGGCACCTAGCAAACATGGATGAAACAGAACTGAGGAACTTTGTTTCTACGAACATCGCGGACGGCAAATGGCAGCTGGTTTTTCAGTTTCTAGCAGGACTAATGAACGAAAAAGAAAACCTACCGAGCGAAATCATCACAGACCTTCTTCCTGTGGAAACTGAAGAGAAAAAGAGCGTGTACTACAACGAAGAGTGGACATGGGATATGAAGCCAAGGAAAGTAACTTGTTGGCCGACTGGAGACAAAAAACATTTAGCAGTGACATTATTTAAATGTTCTATCGAAAGTAGTGCGATGGAGGAAATAGTTCAGAGAAAACTACAACAAATTAACTTTAATTTTGTAAATTTTAATCGTTGTCAACTCACACCTGTTGATTGTGCTTCAGTAGTTACTGTAATTAAGAATGTTCAACAAATTTCACATTTAGATTTGGCCGACAATAACTTTGGTCCATTAGGTTGTTTTGAAATTTGTAAGTTGTTAAAATGTAGTAAATCTCAACTGAGCTGGTTAAACCTCACAAGAAATCAATTGACAGACCAAGGAGCAAAGTATTTAGCTGAAGCCATCAACAACAACAACTGTCAGCTACGCACGTTACACCTCTCAGGAAATAACATCTCACACGTTGGAGCACAGCACTTGGCTGAAGCCATCAACAACAACAACTGTCAGCTACGCACGTTAGACCTCACAAACAATAAGATCTCAGACATTGGAGCACAGCACTTGGCTGAAGCCATCAACAACAACAACTGTCAGCTACGCACGTTAATCCTCTCAAACAATAACATCTCAGAAATTGGAGCACAGCACTTGGCTGAAGCCATCAACAACAACAACTGTCAGCTACGCACGTTATACCTCTCATTCAATAACATCTCACACATTGGAGCACAGCACTTGGCTGAAGCCATCAACAACAACAACTGTCAACTACGCACGTTATACCTCACAGCAAACAACATCTCTGACATTGGAGCACAGCACTTGGCTAAAGCCATCAACAACAACAACTGTCAGCTACGCACGTTATACCTCACAGCAAATAACATCTCAGACATTGGAGCACAGCACTTGGCTGAAGCCATCAACAACAACAACTGTCAGCTACGCACGTTATACCTCACAGCAAATAACATCACAGAAGCAGATAAACGACACGCAGAGAATTTACTTAGCAATAGTCAGTCTAACTGTCGCCTTATTATCTAACATCGCCAGTTCACAAATAATTGTGAAATCTGGAACAAAAATTAAATAATCACTTACAATTCAAAAGTTGAGGCAACCAGCTCAGTGACAATTACAACACAATCACTAAAATCGTGAATGAACGAAAGAAAACAAAGTTTCTGAAGCGCTCAGAGCACAGAGATTATTTGAACCGGATCGAAATGAAGAAAAATGAACCAATGAACATGTTTATTGAGAACAAAGGATGTCAAAGTGTCTTTTTTTGTAAACGAACCAATTACATTGAAGTTAAAACAAAAAACTTACTGCATAGAAAACAAACAAACCTCGGACCTCTCAGGAAACTTTATCATTTTATGACTGATTTATTTCGATCCTAAATTTATTGTATGCTTTTGTATGATTTGATCATTTATGTCTGTCACATGAAATAGTTTTCCGTTTAGTTTATTGAAATTTTTTTGGAGATTATAGGCGGATCAGATGAGTAAATACGATTCAGATCGCTTGCAAGGATAACAGTTTTCTTTTCTTTTGAGTTTGTTTTTCTTTTTTTGTTTGTTTTTCTTTTCGATCAAAAGAATCCGGTTCGAGTAGTTTCATACTGTACACAAATTGTAAATATGTAAACCCATTACTTTTCAAAAACAAAAGACTTTATTGTAGGTTAGAGAGACATATTACGTTACACAATTTTTTAAGGTGTATGCAGTAGCTTTAAATATTGGAGTGTTTTTGCACATATTTTTTGCCTGTTACTATTACCATGATAAAATGAAAAACTTTGACAGTTGAGATTTCACTGACTAGTATTTGTAGATAAGAGCAGAACTCCTAAGTTTATCAGATGATTGTTGAATAAATCACGTAAGCAGATTAGATTGGTTAGACATATCAGACAGAGTAAAGAGCTTTACAAAAAGTTTTGAAACAAAACAAAAATTGGACGAAGGAAGACAATGGGGGTGGGGCAGGGTAAGGAGGGGTTGGTAAAGCCTTCTCAATATCAAACAAAAGTATAAATAATTTATCTGAGAAACATGAACAGCTCAAATAGAGGCTTTTTTCAGCAGTACCTTTTCTTTAGCAGAGATAGCACCCTTCTTAAAATCAACTGTTGCCCTGCCTTAGGTTGAAATACAAAATTATTCCAACCCTATTTTAAACCTAGACCAAAATTCCACACCCTGTCTTAAACCAGAAATAAAACATCCTTAAAAAATTAAATGAAAATAGCTTATTACCTCAAATAAATGCCCAACCAGATATTGAAAATTCTGGTCCAAATTTTCATCATACACAATCATGTTTAGTTTTTTCATAATATGCATGTTTAGTTTTGAGAATTTGGTATTGGATCAACTAATAATCCCCTTCCCCTTCCCCTAACTGATATTTTCTTCAATCCCATCACTTGTCTGCTTAATATTGTATTGATATTGTAAGGAGAAATTCTGTCTTGGTCACTCATGGGAGTGAAAGGCTTCAAGGGTTAACACACAATGAAAAATTGCTTGACCCTATTTTTAATCAAGCTTCTTTCACAAGTTAACAAATATTCAATACCCTATTTACACGAACATGTGAATCTGTCACCTACTAACAGTTTTAATCTTAAGTATTTGTAACAACTATAACCATAATGCTTTCTGTTCTCTGAGGCTTATAACCCATTAACTTCCAAGGACTGAATGCTACTTCTCCCTTGCAGCTGCTATACATTTCATTGTAAATTAGTTTTGAGAATTTGAAGTTAGATCAAGATAAAAACTTGAAGGTATTCTCATTACCTTATGAATACAACAAGGAGAAGCTACATGTTAATCACTTCCAAGAAGTAAAGGATTAAGATGTGCTCATCTGCAATTATTGTTAGGAGTTCTGTGTCTCAATATAAACAAATTGGGCTTTAACTTGGGGTAGAAGAGCACAGAACACGTCATCACAATGGAATGCACTGCACATCAAATTCATCACCTTAGAGAAAAATGAGTAAAAATATGTGATATGTCAGTTAGCTTACTCACTAGCATATTAACTTGGTACATCTAGAAATATACAAATTAGTCTTTAACTTACATTTATCTCAGAAGTCTGGAAATGTGGAATTCTGGAAATATGCCAATAATTCTCTATCTAGGTTGCATGTATCTTAACTTGGCAGTCTATAAATGTGAAAATCTGGAAATAGTAAAAGGATATGGTTTTAACTTTGGTTCTAAAAACATTCAATTTTCTTTGTAGCCCACTGTCTTGCTTCCTCTACTTTTCAGTAAAGAAAGATCCTTAATCTATCAAACACCTTTGTTTTTTTCAATTTCCCAACAGAAACATGGGAGAAGAGAGGGACAAAAGTTCAAAGAGAGGGGGGAGGGGTATGGCAAAGGTTACAAAGGTGACAATGAAAACAAAAATGTTGACCTTGGTAAAATGAAGATCAACTGAACCAATACAACTCAATAGAAAAGGGCTAAGAAATAACAATTACCTCAGCATATATGGTTTGCCCTTTTTCTTGATATCACTTAAATGGCACAATTTACAAGTTTTCTTGACCTTTTCTTTGAACCATGTCAACAGATATAATGGGTGCATGTGTTTTACTGAGCCAGAACAGTAGCACTGAGTTTTAGGGGCTTGTTCCCCTGAAGACTGATAAATACAGCAGATGCACTGACTCAGACAGATCATAATTTTCTGAAAAAAATTGTAAAGAGTAAAGATTAATTTTTTAATGATTTTTGAGTTAGTAGCCAAAATATGAAATGTATGGGTGCGTTCCTTTGGGAGAATCCAGATCAGGATTTCTGATCTGTGGTTATCCTTTTGAGCAAATCCATTTTCAGATCAGTGATCTATCAAATCCACTCTGGACAAGGATTCATTGCATCACTGATCTTCATGATCTAAAGACGGATCATTGGATCATTGATCCAATGCGTTCCTTTGGATAAAGGATCTGAAATTAATCATTTTTCCCAGCGGTGCTTAATTTCAAACAAGTAGGTACTTCATATATTGACTGGAAAGATTGTTGGCAATCACTCCACAAATTCTGTGAGAAACACGAAATAAAATCAATTTTGTAATGTTAAATTGATCAGCCATTGATCACAGGCATTCATTCCCAAGTACCCATATTGTAATCAATACTTGCTTCTGTTTTAATTCCATCGTTTGAGTTTACCATGAAAAAATGTGCTTCTAATGAATAGTTGCATGCTAAAAGCCCTTGCAGTAAGACAAGCCATTCAGGGAAGAGCTCAGTAACCCACATGCATACAAAAGTCTTAACACACTAACACTTTTTGGAATTCTCTGAGAGCTCATCTAAAACTCTATTCCTTTTATGCACTATGATCTGTGTGATCTTTGATCACAAATCTAAATCTGGATCCTCTCAAAGGAATGCACCCTTAAAATAGCACACTTTTTGGAATTCTTTGAGAGCTCGACTAAAACTCCATTCCTTTCATGTACTGTGATCGTGTGATCTTCAATCACAAATCCAAATCCGGATCTCCAAAAAGGAACACACCCTATGCCCCCACGTTGGCATATCAAAAGGTATTTATCTTGGATGGGTGCATTAGGGTATGTATCTCAAATTAATCTGACTTCAGCAGTAGGGTATGTATCTCACACTAATCAGATCACAGCAATGAGGTATGCTTGCACCAATTTTTTGTGTAACACTCCTTCACTTACAATGCACATGCCATCAGCTTAAGGCCTTTTATGAAATTATCACTAGAACCTTTGTTTTGGAAGGGCTAATGTTTAGCTGACTACAGTAAAAATTGTGCAAAGCATTTGCATAAAGCATAGTTGATCAATAATCTAGTTTTTGCCTTTTGTTTGCTCATTTTACAAAAGCCAAAAAGATCACAAAGTTATATTTACTTTCTGCGTCAACTGTGATGTGGACTATCTGCTTTTTTTTGCTTTTAAAAGTTCTCCATGCTTCTGTAAGTCATCTTGTGTTTAAAAGGTACTTTCCTGGTACAATTACATGTTAAATTGTTGCTATGGACTAGACTTTCACAAATAGTGTGCCATTTTCCAGTAAACAACCTAAATTTTATTACATAACCTCACTCCACTGAAAAAATTTCACTTGGAACTAAATGCTACTGTTAGTCAATTTTCCATGCAGTTCTCGCATGCTAAGATATTATCTACCGATCAAATTCGCTTTTAGCTGCCTAGGACTTCACCCTATCACATGTCAATTCTAGACAGCCTGCATCTTATTATGTATTGCACACAAATGGGGCAAAGTACAGATTGACAATTACCAAATAAAGAGCCCATGTTGTTATGTTTTGAAATATGATACTTTTCTGCATTAATGTGTTAATTTTTGCTAACAATTATTCAGACACCAGTGGCAATAGACCATAAAATGTTTCTCTGAGTTTATTACTGATAAATTGGAAGGTTTTAATTTTTTTGCTCTCCATTTAACAATGTCTTCATTGGAATCTTTCATAGGTAAATACTCTTCTTCTTTTACAAAACTGCAAAAATTAGTTGCTTGGTTTCCCATTTTGACCCACCCACCAAAAAAAAACAGGTGGAGTGGGTCAACAACTACATATTCAAACAAAACTATCATTCAAATGGAGTAAAATTATCACGTTCAACACGAACATACTGATCTACTGCGAAAAATAAAGTTAATCTTGATCATTCTCGTGGATATACATTAAAAAATCACAGTTGCTATATGTTGAATTTGTACCAGATGAAAACATTTCACTCACTAGAAGCTGACTGTGACTCTTCCTCCGGCAGCTCCTCGACGTCAACACCTTCTCCTTCCCTAAAATGTCAACATGACGATGTTTTCGTTCCGCTTGTTCCTTGGAGTTAACCAATACAAAATAAAAGCCAGTCTATGTCTTCACGTGCATCTGTTGTATAGTAAAGGGGAGTAAAACGCAGAACTGTGAGAACGTTTGATGAGGCAGCTTTCACGTTCAAATCAATAACAATGTCAACATGCAGAGGTGAGACCCTGAAAACCATGATTCCGAAGAGCGATGGCCAGTGTCGGGGCTGAACCAGGACGAATCACAAGGGATATGATTTAACGAGTGTCTTATGATAATTCGCCATTTTGAAAACCGCGAGGGGCTTTGGGACGAAAATAACCATCAGCTGCGGTACATTTCATGATACATACACAACCTCTTAAAGGGGACCATTCATTATGGCGGAAAGAAACGCGGTATTGTTTTAATTTTATCACATTTTGTAAAAAGGAGCAAGTATATTTCTCGGCGCTGACATTCATTCTTCCATCGCTCTTTTTTTTGTTACAATGAGCATATCAGCATTTCCCAGAGAGTCGTAATCATGTGGTATTTTTGTATTTAATTTTTTTCAACTCGCATCGATCTATTTTCGATATTCTTTATTTTTTTTAGGAAGCTAAGAGTGACGAGGAGTATCCCCCAGCTACTGCTGGTCGTGCAAGAAGAAGAAAGAGGGTCCTTTGTTTTTGTACGTTTTGTGTTTCACGTGTGGGAGCATGATTTTATTGTTCAGCTTGTAAGCTGTTGCATGTGAGATTTACATTTTCTATTTTCTTTCAGGTGGCGTTTGAGACAGACTCAAACAAGCGCAACCAGATGGATAGACGGTAAACGAAGTCTATGCAAACAAAAGTATTTCAGTTTTTTCTTTTTTTGATTTTATATTTGTGTTTTTATATTTATTTATTTTCCCAATGTCATTTGATAAAACTCTAAATAAAAAATTGTTTTTTAAGCTTATGATATCGGGGTTGAAACTGTTTGTGTCTACATCCCTAACAGTGCAGTACTTCAGGATTTTTTTTTTTATTCTAAACTAGCCCTACCTTCCTTCCTTCCTTCCTGTCTGTCTGTGTGCCTGGCTTTCTTCCTCTATTTTTGCTTTACTTCTCTCTTTTTGCTTTTAACTGCTAGAATGGTATGCATTTAGCAAAGGCCAGTTCTGGATTGCAACACGTTTAATACGTTGACAGTCTAAAGCACTGATTTATGTTATTTATAGCCCACAGTAAATTTTAAGTCTTGGAAGATATGGAACATTTTTCTGATTTCCTATTCACTTCTCTATAAGTAATACTTATTTTAACTAGTTTAATTCATTAAATTCTGAGTGCATTTTAACATCATTTTGTTTTGCATCTGTTATAAGTACTCACCTTTCTGCTTCCAGATTTTGATTTACAGTACAATACAGTTTGAATGTTTATTTCCTATAGTGCAACAAGTTCAAGCTCAAGAAATGGCAGCTGATGATGACATACCACCAGAAGACCCTGTGCAATTTAGAGTGGTAGATCTGAGGAAAATGGTTGTCAGGGAAGTCAAAAAAGATGGTAAAGAAATTTAAGAAAGCAAACTGGATAAACATTTTTTGCAAATGCAAACAGTTTTGGGGGTGATGTACTTAAAAGGCTATGCAATTTGTCCACGCTAATCATACAACCCACAATTTTGTTTCTTTAAAGTGCTAAATTGAATAGTAGATTTGCTAAATTGAATAGTAGATTTGTGGAATTTACATGGTGTATTTTCATGTAGGGAGATCTGAGCCTAGGTGGGGGAAAGAAGCATGCTGACCTGTTTGGTGGCCTGAAGAAGTTGTAAATAAAAGCAGCAAGAAACCACATCTGGATGATTTAATTTCAATTATGCATTCATACAGAAATTGGAATCAACAACAGCACCCTCAAGAGGTTGACATCACAGTAGATGATTCTGCTCACAGTCCTGTGATTCCCATTCCTGTATCATCAGCACCAGCTTCTGCTTTTATTTCTGATCCTCTCTCATCTGCCCTTGAAGTTTTTGCAAGCCCCATTTGCCCTCCAGCTCCTTCATCAACACCTGCTGTCACCACTTCCATTTCTGATCCTCCCTTTGCAACTCCTGAAGGTCACGTTCAACCTTCTCTTGTATTTGAGGACATTGTTGAGAGGAAATTTGGGAGTGAATCAGTTTACTGCGGTAATATGTGGCAATCTGTACTGCAAACCTGCAGTGAACTGAATCAGATCCAAACATCAAAGATGCTGCATATTCTAGGAAAACTGAATGAAGACGTAAGCTTCCTGTTATTAATTGAACTCGGCCTTCTTTTCATTCATTACTTTTTTGTGCATGTATGTGTCACAAACAAATAAACAAACATACTATTTCATTTATTTATTTCACAATTTAATCGAGTCTAGGATGCAAGTATTTTGTTTTGAATTTACCATTCTTGAACATTTTCTATGTTATTTCATCAGCTGTCAGCTAAAGTTTTAATACCAGTTGTTTAGCTGGAAGCTTGGGAAGGGGGCTATGTTCAAGCAGTTTGGTCCTATTAACTCCAAAAAGTGGATATTGTTTGTTTAAGGGTCCACTAATACCAGGCCAATTCCAGCTCTTTAGTGTGATGTTCAAAAAGTTTTTTTTCAACTTGATGATTAGGGTTGGGGCATTTAATGAGGAATCCATCATGAGGGCAAACATTCATGAGAGTTAATTAACAGCCTTTGACTATTAATATTAATTTCATTTTGTTAACCAATTTGTGATCTACCTATTAATGCAAGATGTTTTTTCCTATCCTAGACTGAAATCCATACAATCATAAAGCCCCAAATTGCAAGGGACATTTTAGGATGCATGGTCAGATTGCCTTGGGAGGTGAACTTAAGTTTATCTCCTCACAGCCTGGAACATTTACCAAAGATCTCTCCACGTCAGTTTATCAGCAGCAAGAATCAGTGCA
Source organism: Pocillopora verrucosa (assembly GCF_036669915.1). Lineage (NCBI taxonomy): Eukaryota > Metazoa > Cnidaria > Anthozoa > Scleractinia > Pocilloporidae > Pocillopora > Pocillopora verrucosa. The sequence goes on along the minus strand of NC_089320.1, from coordinate 4,173,438 downwards.
GACTTCCTGAGCAATAAAAAGTTCAGTTAAAGTTATTAACTTGGAATGATTATCATCATCATTATTATTGTTACTATTATCATTATTTTCATTTATAAATTTTATTTTATTGGTTGTTATTAACTTCAAATTCTATTGCTTTTAGAGATTTTCCAGCTATGTTGACCAGTCCATTTATGAGCTTGGTCTGGAGCCATTCTACTCAAGTGGGGATGGAAACTGCTTTTATAATTCACTATCCATACTCATGTTTGGACATGAAAGTGACAGTGAATTTTTTAGACTGGGTGCAGCAATGTATGGTCTTGCTCACTATAACCACATTGTTGATGCAGTAAGAACAATCAGTTATTTTTTGTTATGTTTGCTAAGCGTATTAGTGTACAATTTTAATGTCTTTGTTTTATGTTTTAAGTGAACTTTAACAGAGATCAACCTCTGGATCTCCTTTTCAAAGCTGAGACTGAGGCATGATAAATCAATCTTAAATTGATCTTTTAAAATTCATTTATTAGTTCTTTCTTTAGGTGCTTGTTTATGTGGTTGCTTGTTATACAGAAATATTTTAATCCAGCTGTTAGAGAAATTTGCTACTTTGATATTCTCAGATTACTTAGCAAGCAATATATAAGGTTGTGATTTTTTTCTTTATCCTGTAAACACTAACTGCCATTCATGTCAATTCATTTCTTTTCATCAACTTCATTTGTTTCATTGACTTCTTGCAAAATCCAAAATCCTTTGATCACTTTTGATAATTACACAATGATTTTTTGTGCACATGGTTTTCAATCATATTTGACAACTGTCCAATAAACTAATATTTGTAGTAGATGGATAGATAGCTTTATTAAAAATCCCATGGCAGCCTAATAAGGCTGAATTGCATGATTATTTACAATACAATACTGGCTAAAATTGTAGGAATAGTAGTCATCTCAGTGTCGTGTTAACCGTTCCTGTAGTTACTTATAACCCTCCCTTTAGAAGTAACTAAACTGCATTTCGAAAAACTATATTCCATTTGCAATATAACTTTAAAAGGAGTTACTTTGTGCTTCTGTCATATTTCTTTTTACAGAATGCGTGGTATTTTACTGTTAGAGGCGATACTTTGCAGCAGGCAGCCAGTGTGAGCCTTTCACCAAATGAGGTTCAGGAATTTAAAGACAAATCCATTCAGGAAATTGTTGCAAAAAGTGTCCAAAGCCAAGTCTTTAATGCCCTAAAGAATTTTACTGATATTGGTAACTAACTTGAGACTTGTTCGTTTTAAGGACTGGCTCACATTCTTTTGAATCAATTCCACATCTTCATCATCTTATTACAACCAGTTATCAGCTCGTTTCTCCAGGCAATTTGGCATTACAATACTGACATCCGCAGTGTTTTTTTTAGAACTCTTGCAGGTAACCTCTGCTGCCGGCTTTTTGAAGAAACCAATACAACAGCACTGTGAACTGTCTGGGGCTGTATGGTACCACACAAAACAAAGTCCTCCTTGTTGCTTCCAGCCAGACCGGGAAGAGGCGCCTTTTCACATCATCTGGCTGCCACTTACAGGACAAGGAAACACCTTCAACCATATATGCCCCCTTCTGCCATGGAAGTGTGTTGCATTAGATGCTTTCTTGTGTGTGTTTTGGCGAGGATATAACACCCAACATTCAAGTCGCAATGAGATGGTGCAGTGCCTTACCTGCTTTGAGTGGTACCACTGCGTTTGTTTGGGCATTTCTCTCGAAGAGGCCAACGAATTCCACGATAGTGGATTGTGGCTGCACGTTGCCCCACCCATATCGGAGCCACGACATGTGAGTGTACAGTGGAATCCCTACTTTTCGAACCTCCTGATAACTCGAACCCTTGAAATGCTGTTTCCCTTCTCTCAGTCGAACACTGTAACTTTACCACAATTCCTAAAGCTACCTTATTATTTGAACAAAGTTTTGTTTATGTTGAATGTGGGAAAAATCTTGATTCCACGGTACTTTCTCTGCTGCTTTTTTGTTTTGGCTCGTTTATAATGTTTTTAAACGTAGCGTACTGTTCATTTTATCTATTATATTTTGTAGATCGGTGTACTCAAACCAAGGTAGCATTCTGCGGTTTCTAACGAAGGCGTATTTGAAGGTTTGTACGTTAAAGATACACTTATTATAAGGATTTTATCAAATCTAACTTACGGGTTAAAGTTTACATTGCTTCCTTTCCTTTTCAGACATCAACAACCGAACTCCTAATTAACAAAAGTATACATTAAGGCTAGCATTGAACACCGAACATCGTCTTTTGTCGCACCGAGACTTGGTGAGGTTGGTAACAACTGGACCCCTCGGAGGACACGCGGTAATTTCATTTGTAGATTTAAAAATATCTAAACAAAAAGAATTTCGATACTTAGAATCGCTTGTAGGACATCGACGATTACTGATTGTGTACAGGGACAAGTTGCTTTGCGACGTAATTTCGTTTTTTCAGTGTTCTTTAAAAGATGATTGTTTAAATGCCATTATTCCGCATAACGCAAAAATAACATGCTCGCACGGCCTTAGTTTAGTTTAGTTTCGCGATTTTCGGCTCTCATGGTACACAACATGCAGGAAGTTTAAAACTAACAAAAAAGTAAAGCGACCTTTGCGTTTTTTATCTAGTGCCTATTGACATTATGATCCCTTCGTTTTCAAACAAACAGGCCGAGCGTATGACAGCAGTTGCAATGCCTATCATTGCTTCACTTACGAAAGACCTTTCCCTACTGACCCGGCTCTTTATGGATGTGATGCTACCAGAAGTATTGTATTTGAAATTGTTTCTAGAACGGCACGGCTTATGGTTTAGTATCTGAAGACTTATCATATTTAATCTTTCAATTATATACCGCGACTTTTCCAGCTTAAAAAAGGGGGTTTTTGATGACAAGCCTTATCCGTGACGGTCACCTCCAAACTTGCCCAGTGTTTTACATGTCACTTTTTGGGTTGACAGATTTCCAGTACGCTATATTTCCAGAGGGTGTACACTGCAAACCGTTTCTTACTTAGGAAGTTATTTTAAACCACAACTGTCTAAAAAGTTCTTGCTTTTTCTTCTTATCTTTCAGAGCATAATCAAGTTCATCATGGAAAAAGAGGATCTCAATTATTTTAGAGCTTCAATTTTCTTTCAAAATAGTCTTGTTTCGGCAGCAACTTCATAGATAGTTTTAGGCTCACTTTGCCCAACATAATTGTCGGTTTTATTACATAATCATGACAAACCACATATCAAATTGTGGTCAGCAATACATTGGCGAAAGTTTTGATCCAGGTGCATCAGGAAATTAAATCCAGCCCGCTCTTAACTTCGCGTATTTTATCGTGTACTTTCCTATGTTTGATACAAATAGTGCGGTGGTTTAGTTATTGAAAACCCTTAATAACAGGAATAAATTTCAAGAAAATAATACATTTGTTGGTAGTTATACGTCTTAGGTTATTTAAAATGAAATAATTATTAGGTGCTACACCAGCTCACTTCTTTAAACCAACGAGAAAAATTCCTCATCTTCACACTTCCGATACGATGTACCTTTTCTATGCAGCCTTGTTTCCTTAATGCGGTAAATCTATCCATCATAAGCATTTGTACCAAAACAGGAAGGGTATTTAAACGAAACCGCAACACAAAAAAGGCCCAACTCATTTGATAAGTATGTTTAAATTACTCTGAATAAACCGGAATAATCACGTTACGCGAACAAAACAAACGAAACTTTGTCCGACTTAAGAAAACCATTTACATTGCAATGAACAGCCTTGTAGTCAGTCAAGTGTTACTAATCATGATCAAGATAAGAAAAGGAAACAAAAGGCAAGAAACTATTTTCTATCATTTAATCTTGTTAATATATATATTTAAGGAAGCCTAAAAGCGGAGCTCCACGGTTATGTGTTGTTTACTGCACTTAAGAATATATTTTTTTCCATTCTGGTAAATAAGCGGCTGAAATATTAAAAGTAAAGTTTATAGTGGATCATCGGTGTTGAATTAAAGTCGCCTACGGTTAAACTAAATACTTTCATGACAAAGCAAAATCTGCCCATGGCACATCAAATGATCTTGAGACGCAATCAGTTAAATGAACTCAAGATGTTCAAAATTAGCTCACGGCAACAACAAAAGACAAAACACGTAAAAATCAAAACAAAACAGAGAGTAGAAACCAGTTTTGAAACTATAAGAAATCAAATCATTTCTACGCAGCGCGAGAAAATGCCGAAATGTGAAAATAAACAGAAACAAGAGATCAATTACTTTATGAGATGAAGCCTCAAATTCCCAACTAACAGTCGCCGAATGAAACAAACTTGAAAGAAACTTCAAAACGATTAATTTTCATTCAAGATGCAGACAAGAAAGAAATTGAAAAGGGCGGGAATGTTCGAAATAAAATAAGACAGGCCGTTTTGCATTGGACAGCCTGTTCAAATTAATTTAAATCCACACTGTATTACCACGCTAAAATAAAAAACAGTCAACTTTCATTCAAGATAAAGCTTGAAATGTATCGACAAACTAGAGACAATTCGTTACACAGCGGCCGCCGATCTGTTCAAATTAGTCGAAGTAATTAAGGCGAAAGATCTGATTCTCAACCGACGGCTTCAGCAGGCACTTGACGCTAAAACTGTAAAACCACTAAAAACTGTTTTACTTTAACCACCGCGTTCTTTTCTACCATTTATTCCAGTTTCTAAAACTGTATAACCACTGAAAACTGTTACATTGCTACACCTCCGGACTCGAGCTGCTTACGCCGTAGCGAATTTCGATACCAAATGAATATTTTACAATGAGTCATGAAGTTCTTTTCGTTCATATATGACAAGGATCCTTTGAGAGACTTCAAGCATGAATTGGCTTGTTCTGCTGCCTGACTGTTTAAGGTGTCCCACTAAGGATAACGGGAGAGGTTGTAAGCATCAGAGCAACCTGAAAAAGGAAAAAAAAACAGGTTCGATTGCTTTGCATTGGTACTGACAAAGTTAAGATTAAAACATTACTTCGAATGTGCTTCAATAAATGTGCGTAATGTGCCATTAGATTAGTAGGAGGGGATAGACCCGAGAGCATAGTTAAATGAACACCGAAGATGAAAGACGGCCAAACCAAAAAAGCCAGTTTTGGGGTGATTTACGTACCTGTATGATTCCGCCAACGCAATCGATCCACAAGGAACTGAGAGTTCTTGAAAAAGACAGGATCCCGATTTAACAACACGAACGCAAATTGTAAGCGTTGTTGTAGACAATCTGGCAGGGATCTGTCAAAAAAAGGCAGAAAAATTGTAATGAACCTACATTTATTATGACTCGTTTAATATAAAATCACTCTGATAGAGGAAATCAAGAGAAGAAAAACTCCCAAAAAACCAGGCCCCGGTTGTCCAACGGGTGGATAACGCTATCCACAGAATTAATCATTACTCACCTTTAAGTGTTGTGATAACATACAACGCTATCCACTGGATAGTGATTTTTCCGGTGAATAGCGTCATGCATCCTTCAAACCGGGCCCAGGTAATAAAAAGAAATTTTCTTCGCACTCAACGGCATCCAATCAAAGGCCACAACATACACATGCACATTAAATCGAGCTTACCTCCTGAGAAACGCATTCAAAACACTGTAAATGGGATGTTGGGAGATTCATTGCAAAGCATTACACTAAATCCATAAGTTGTACCTAAAATGGAAATCAGAAGAGAAGATATAAAACCGTTTTAAACATAATCACAGCAACACTGGGTACACTGAGTGCATGAAAGCATGTTGTGTAAGAACATGTAATGAAGGCTGAAGAGAGGGTGTAACTGGGGTACATCACTAGACAATAGAAATCAACAACCTTTATTTATACAAGTCGTTATGCCATTTAGCCAATAAATTGTAAGAAAAACTTCGATTTAGTCAGTAAATAGCAAAAAACAAAACAAAACAAAACAGTTAAGTTAGTTAATTTGTGCGATTCTTTGACTTGACAGCTGCAGATGTTATACTTCTGAAAACTAAGCGTTACAAACAGTTTCGGTCTTTCAAGAAAATGACATTTGTTGAGAAAAACCTAAGCCTGATAACTAAAACCACAGGCAGAGCGTAAACCCGGAGCTTGTCAGGATAATCTGGAATAAACAAAGGGTAACAATAGCTAGTTGGGGGTCAGAGTGAACTGAAATTTACATTTTTTAAAATCAGAAGTAATGTTGTTCGTCGTAGAAATTAATACAAATATTAATACAAACTCATAACATTATTGTACCGTGTTTGCAGTGCACTAAGAAAACTCCAGGAAGTAAGGATGGGTGTCGAGTACTCCTCTTTGTGCAGATGTTTGGAGTTGTGTCATCCAGGCAATAGTCACCATGATTTCTTACCACAGGCAGGCAAGGATAGTATTCTACATCATTTGTGCGGTGTACATCCAGTTGCACAGCATCTGGTATTAATCCATTTCTGCTGAACGGAGACTTTGCTTTTTCCAACAGGTCAGTAATAAATGCAGTCAAGGTCTCAAGAAGCTGATCTACTTCCACAATGTCAAACAGGAGGGGAAAAGTTTGCTGGAGTAGAAGCATGTCTTCAGGACACTGCTCGACTGGTCCGTTGCCAATGAGTCTGCGGTAAAATGTTTCCAAGGAGTCCAATTGAGGGAGAAGTGCACACACCGGGGAAGCTTTTCCTAATGCATTAAAAAGTCCAATAATAGGTGTTGGAAAAGAGACATCAGATCCATAGAACGAAATGCTTCAGGAAAGAAAACTACCTAAGGCAGGTGCACAACGCTGCAACTCCAGGTGTAAAGAGGTCATTACTGTGTAATGTAACCTTGCTAACATCACGGCCTACTTGATCCATCATCTGCCTGACATGTTTTTCTGCAAGGTAAACCCTGTCATGATGCCTAGTGATGTCATAAAATATTAATTAGTTAACCTAAATGCAGATCTCTACAAATAAGGCAAATAAAAACAGGTGATATTTAGACACATTCAAAGTCTATCCCAGTGGAATGTAGGAGGAACTGGAGCTGGTCTTAGTCTGGTCTCAACCCCTCACCTGATCCAGAAAAAGAAGACCTCATTCCAAGGTCTTTGCAGGGTAAATGAGACACACAAGCTTCACCACCAAGACAAGGTGCCAGCCCAAGGTGAAGGATTAAAAATATTTAAAATTATTATATTAATCGGTAATCAAACTGAATCAAGTCATAGTCTTTGCATCGACAGATTAATATATTATATCATGCTCACATTCTAAAATAGAACTCCTTGAATCATAATGGGAACCAAAATAATAAGATAAATGATGCATGAAATATTTGTTAAAAAAATCATAAGCATAAATAGCAACTTATCTTCCTGTTTCTCATGGTTCAGTGGATGGACTCTGTGATGAATAACTAGACTTCAGAGAAGTACAAAGCTTTCATCTGAAGGATAGTGCAGTAGCATCACAAATGACAGTGTGCAGACTGTTATCTTTGCCACAGATGGCACAACAAAAACTTTCTTCATACTTTATGTCAAGAAGGTTCAGGAAACTGTACCAAGCAAAACATCAGTGGTGGTATGATAACAACCTCTTGAAGTCCAATACATCTGCATCAGCCATGATCTCTTGCCAGACACTGTAGTATGTAAATAGAATGCACCTAAAAAAAGAGAACATAATTTAAATATAGCTTTTTGAAAGAAAATGGAATGACATACATGTACAATTTTATATCATTCTTAATACAATGATTTTCAGTTAATGTCACAGGCAAAACTTCGGAGATACAACAAATCAGAACCCTCAGCTAATAATTTGTTGATTTTTTTTTTTCTGGTACCTGATTTTCATCGTAAACCATCATGTGCAGACAAATGAGTCTTAGATTGTTTAGTATAATTGTTGTCAATTATAATTGTTGTTATAAGTGCATCTGCTGAGTGTGTTCCAGAAACATTTAAATTTATTGAACTCAGTACATACTTGATATTCAGATGTCATAATCATGTCATTTTCAAATCCATTGTAACCTTTTAGGTGGTATGTGATTAGTTGGAAAAATTTCAACATAATGTAATTTTCATAATGCCATTCTCAACACAACATCAAAGAAATGTGCAATAAGTGTGAAGCCCTGTAAGACTTCAACTTTTAAACTGCAACAGAGAATTAATTTATGATACAGAATAAGTTACATGTACCTCCCCTTGAGAAAATGAAACACGAAATCCCTCAAGACGTCATAAGAAACAATGTAGGAAGCCATGTTTAACAAAGTGAGCTCTGAGCCATCAAACTCCACTTTTCCATCACAGATTTCCTCAACACAAGTATAATATAGCACTGAAATGAAACATACAGAAATCATTATTTGCTTATTACAAAAATTTAATGACAAGATGACGTAAATTACTCATATATGACGTGTTAGTAGCCACAGGTATGAACCTTTTCATATTGTATTCAGAACATTTATGCTTGGATAATATATAAATTTAAGTTATATTATTATTGTAAATAGGGAGCTTAAGCACAGACAAGTAGTTTCATCCCTGGACAACAACTGGAAGGTGGATGTTGTTATTTTTGATGCATTGATAACTTCACCTACAAATTTGAAAGCTCCAGTTTTAGAAATTAAAACAAAAGACTACAAATGAAAAGTCAGTAATAATTATATAACAAAGAGGAGAACATTTCTGATTTCTGGTTGCCATCCATGGCTGAAAAATATCTGTGCTAGAGCTATACAAAAACCTTGTGTTTGTTTTTAGCAGTCCATCTGTATTCACCTTGAGCTGAGGCAAAATAATAACAATAATTTACTTGGCTCACCGTCAGCTGAGGGTTTTCCTCCTGATGGATGCCTGTCGACAGCTATCATCCAATCAATTGGTTTGACATCTGAATGAAATTTTCACATTACCTGGACAACCTTCCCTGTATGGTTTTCATTTTCAGTCATTTCTATCCCATTCATGACAGTGAACACTACTTGAACACTTTATGAGATAAAATAATTAATGCAAGGAATTTCTTACCTTCACATTGTCATGTCTGCTTTTTGAAAAAGCACAAAGCTTGTGTAGTCTGACTAATGCACTGCAATGAACACTTTGGGCAGGAGGGAGACAAGTTGGAAGTAAGCAGCACCAAATCAGTAGTTGACATTTTGCCACAAAGAACATCTTCCAGAGAGAATACTTTTTTTGTGTTGTTGATAGATGGAATAGTATTTTTTTTACAAGATACTGATCTTATTTTCCACTCTTTATGAGTGGTGGCTGCTGCAACTGATTCAGTAGACTCTTGAAAATTTCTCTCAGCAAAAAAATCGACCAGAAAATCATGCATTTTGTGTCCCATTATTTCCTCAGATTCTGCTACTTTTGTTACATGTCCACAGTTGTGACGCTGGTGATCACAGATAAAGCAAGTGATAAGTGCAACTTGGAGGCCAACTACTCCATGCTGTTTATTTCCACATACAAAAATTGTAAAATTATTCCCATTCAAAGGCAACAAGTCATGATGTTCCTCCTGAGATAGAAAAACAGCAAGAACAACAAGTAAGTGGACTGTGGAAATGCTACAATCATTTCAGATAGTCTTCACTTAAATAACAGATACAAATGGAAAAATATGATGTTTACAGCTACTTACAGCAACTTACAGCAAATAATGCACTTGTCATTTCTCCAAGAATATAATAACCTAAGATTCACAAATAGCTCTACTTTGAAGGGGACCTAGCTGTTTAAATACACAAATTATGTTTTAACATAATTTAACTTAAAACAAAATCATTAGGATGAGTGAAAAATAACCAGAAAATGTTGACAAAAGCAAGATTAATGTTAGTAATAATTCCAAAATTTTAACGTTCGAAAGCAAAAAAATTCATTCATCTTACTTGGTAAGTGTGATCATGAGAATATGTGTCTCTGGCAAGTGAAGGGGCCCTGTCAAAGCTTTCCATCAACTTTTCAGTGGCTTCAATATGGATGCAATTCTCATAAACAGAACTAGCTGCAGTTAAACCTGTGAGAAACATTTAATAAACAATACTTATTATTACATATAATTTATTACTCAATTTAATACTGAAATGCAAAGAAGAAAATTATGGCACAGGGACCTGGGGACACAGTCAAAGACACAGGGGTCAGATTCAAAACAAAATAGCTAAATGAAGACAGCTTATAATCCTGTTACTAGTAGTTGGGGCCTTTCATTTCACAACTCAGGTTGTTAGAATTCAATAGAAAAACATTTGACCAGCACACGAGAGTGCTTATAGGAGGCTGGAGAAATAATTGGTAACAATAAAAAAGAGAAGCTGTAAGAAAGAGGATGGGAACTGCAGTTGCCTCCTAATGTATAAGCAGAAATAAATGGCACGTAATGAATGTACACATGAGATACAGTTATTGTTTACATTTCAACTGTGACTTGAATGAACAATTTTATTGGAACATTTTTATAAATTATTTATCTCAGTTTATATGCTTGTACTAACTTTCTCCTGTGACTGTTGATGACAGTGACTGAAAATAATCTGTTTGCCTGGTGCTTTCAACACATTTGCAATGATAGATCTAAATATTATCCTTGAGTTCTCTTTCAACAATCATATATTTGGCTTCCTGATAGTAGAGGATAAAAAGATGTAAGGTAAATGATTGATTTTGTTTGGCATAAGCACAAGTAGTACGTTATATCTAGTTATGAGTAATCTACATAGCAACTGTGCTGACCAATAAAAAACAGACATTTTTGGTGCACCCCAAGGGTACAAACCACAAAACATTTGCGCCAAGTCACAGAATGTCTAGCCTCCTTGTACATGTACAAGATGCACTAGAAACTACAGTACAGTGATGTATTAATACTACCAAGGTTTGAGTCTTGTTTAGGTAGAAAGGTCTACTTTACTACGTGAAATTTGCACTCCTATGTATGTTTTTAAGAGATCTGTTTTAAATTAAAAAATGCATGTAAAATCCTCTTTGGAAAAGAGGAGGTATACTTCAGCCCAATATAAAAGAAAATAACGAGGAATAAAACATTAATACTGTCCTTGTGTGTGATTCATCACAATTCATGAACTAAGCAGTTTCCTATATATCTGTGACAAAAAAAAACAGTCTGTCGAATAAGAAATATCTTGGTTACTACAGACATCAGTTTTCCTTGACTTTTTTTAAATATGCCAACTTCCCATGACTCAAAATAAAATTTCATGACTTCTTTCCTGATCTTTTCCTGACGTGTGGCACACCCGAATATAATTTATAGAATACATGCTGGAAGAACTTAAGCTTAAAATGACTGTAAAAAGACAGAATCGAAAACATTTTTAATAGATGCAAAATTAAGACTTACCAGCAAAGCATCTAAAATTGGTCTAGGTTACAACGACTGATGAGAAGAATTTTCGAAATCATCTTGAACAGTCGAGGTGGTGACCGTAGAACTCAAATCAGATGTCTTCTTTGATCCCCCTACGTCTAATCTTCTTTGGCACAAACTGGAAAAAATTGCACCGGCCTCGTCTTTTATTCCTCTCGCTTAATTCATTTTCGTGAACGGCGGGAAATATTCGAAAAGGTGGTGTGCTGTTATTCACCCGCCATTTTGTGCAACGCGGCTACATGGACATGTATGTGTCATGAAGTGTACCAACAACTGGTGGTTATTTTCGTGGTTACGAACAGTATCTGTGTTACAGATTACCTCTGTAGTTACGTATACTCGACACCATAGCGTAGTGCACGTGCGTATGGCCTTCTTAGCAATTAGGCACAGACAGGAGCCTTGACACAGGCTAATAGGCACCAAAACATATAAAACTTAGTTGCAAAATCGCTATCGAATCGCACACGATCAAAAAAATGCATTTCTTTAAGCCAAAAAAACAGCTGTTCATGCATGTATTATATTACGCGTGACGCTTATAAATAACGCTCTGAAAATTGCATACCCAAATTACCTTTCGGTCTAACTATCTCAATTAAATTATTTGAATTGTAAATTAACTCATTTATGGTTTTGTTTTTTCAGCCTTCATGGACCGTTTGAAGCGTCTTTTTACAAATTTACTCTTGGCCGGAGACGGTTTATGTTTGATATTACGTGACCATGAATACGATGGTCACGTAGTCAAAGCTGCAAATGAAAACTTTTTACACCCAAATATTACTATGCATATTCTCCCAACTGTTCTCCATACATGTCCTAAGGTGCTGACAAGGAGAATTTGTTCATCAATCAAGAGCTGCATAAGTTGGTGATCATTTCCTTTATTCTTGAGAACTAAATGTGTGATTAACGAGTGATATTGTAAGGAGAAATTAGATGCTGGTCACTCTTAGGGTCAAAGAGTTAAGGGAATCTTAGTGTCCATGAGTTTGGGGATTCCCCTTATTTCTTTTGGAAACATGCCTTCCAAACATTTATTTCCATCCATTGTCATTTTGTTGTCTGCCAGTCTGACTTGCAAGGTAAAGAACTTGGCTCAGGTTTTTTTCAACATCATTTTCTTCTCTTTTTGTGAAGAAGCCGATTCAATCCCACAGAAACCAAAAATAAAAATGTGTGAGGATGTAGTTGACATAAAATAAGTATTTTAGGAGGAAAGAAGATGGCAAGTAGAACGAAACACCAAAACTCTTTGTTCCTTTTAACTTTCACTTGATTTCTCCCCCTGCTTCAGTTCCTGCCTTGCAGTTGTGTTCTCAGGAGTTGTGTCATTAGCTCTTGCAGGCTGCCAATATGGACAGAAAAATAGAAGTCAAATGAACCTTCATTGCCCTGTAACTGCCTGCATTGAATATGATCACGATAACAGGGTGCTTGTATTAATGAATAGAATCACCTAAGGTTGTGATATGGATACTGATTGTAAGTTTTATTCTGTTAATTGACACCATGAAAAATTCAGTATAATTAAAATTTGTCTTGCATATGTAGCCATAGTTAAATGGACAGAACTCAGATAATTCCTTATGACTGAAAGACGTCACAAGACAGAGATATGGTAAGGGAATTTCATATTGTACCCATTCCACTGGTCACGTGGGTTAAAATTAGAATCTATAGAAAACAACTCCTATGGAATCTAACAACTTGCTATTGGTTCTAATAAAAAGGTAGGCTGATTGACATTGGTTTCAAAACTAACCAAAAGACCAGGTCAACTCCTTAAGTCCCACTAATGACCAAGACAGAATTTCTCCTTACACTATCAGTACAATATCAAGCAGACGAGTAAAGAGAATAAAGAAAATATCAATGAGGAGATTATTAGTTGATCCAATTCCAAATTCTCCAAACTAACATTATATGAATTGTATGGCAGACAGTAAGGAGAATTACTAATGAGATCTTGGGAGTTAAAGGGTTAAATAAAACTGACTGTGACATTTATTGGGTGGTGTGACATGGTTTTACTCAATCATGACATTATCTTGATTGGCCAGGACTTCCCAGTGTTTCTAAGTAACTAGAATAAAGAGAAAAGTGCTTTGTCCTGATGGTGAAGCACCTTGCACTGGTTGTTGAAAGGCTGAATGGTGCTATCCACTGAATAAATCTCTATCTGATGGATAACGCTATATGCTTTGTAACACCTATCCACTGGATAGGGATTTTTACTTTTTTCTTAGAGGTCGTGGAAACGAATCATGCAATCTGATTGGTTCTTAGTACAGTCAATATTTTCCTATCTCTGCCCACGGGCAACGGTAACACTTTCATGAGTCACCAAGTACATCCCTACACCAGTGACTAAATACAGGAATGGCTCCAACCTGTAATTGGATGATAAAAATAGTAAAAGTTAAGCTTTCTTCCTAAAATGCAAGTGAAAACACCGATGTATCAAACAAGAAATGGTTACTAACATAACGAAGGGATTGCAGAGCCTTTCTTGTCCAGTGAGGTAGTTTAGCGTTACTCTGACGATGACAGAATTATTCACTGACTAGCTCCGCTGACTAAGCTCATTTAGCCAGTTCAGGCGGACGATCAGAGACTGGAGCCATTCCTGTATTTCACCCCTGACAGGAATAGCTCCTACTCATCCGTTCATTATTTTATTTATTTTATTTTTTTATTGTTTTTTGCCATTCGTTTTGGCTAAATAATTTACACACTGAGATAAAAACTGAAAGAGCGTTTTACTACCTTCTTCCTATATTGAACTCTACAATGCTTTTAAATGAAGCCCTCTTTTATTAATGCAGGGCCATGTACTTCTTCAGTAATATTTATAATATGATCAGTACGACCCCCCCTCCCCCGGGCGCCTTTATCAAAACAATTATAAGTAAATCCCCGTGTAGGGGTCTGCGAGATGCGAAAGTAGAGAGAAAAAGACGGTGTGACACTCATATAATAAAATTCTTAATGATTGAGTAAGGTCGTGAACAGATGTTTGAATGCGGGTAGCTTCTTGAAGACAACCCTAGTCAGTTCCCATGCCCAGAAAATAGCTCCATGGATCCTGACTACCAGGAAGCATCTAGTGATACTGCATACCACGACAGCGCCAACGAGATAAACCTCTACGAGACTGTCTTAATAAAGGAATTGTGGGCGAGAATGGGGAAAGTACCATAGACAGGACAAAACAATCCCTCAAGGCGAAATTGCTCAGAATGATCGATGATGTCGAAGTCTGTGAAGATGAAGATGCGCTGCAACAGTTAGAGAAAAGTGTCAATTCCTCTTATAGTTTGTTCACTTCGATGGTGCTGCACAAGCATACGACAAGTACACTGTAGGCTGCTATACCTAAAGGGAGTGCACCTGAAACAAAAAATTGAGTTCCAGAAACATTTCTTTTCCACCAAACGAAAGACATAGAAGAGAAATGCCAGGTTGGAAAAACCAACCAAGGAACAGAAGATGGAGATGATTGAGAATTGGAAGAATAATGAGTAATCAGAGCAGAACAACAGCAAAGTAGCTGTCGATTTCACATCCGGAAAAACGATGGCACACAAGGTTTGTTGTGCTTCATTGTTTGAAATTTTTTCTTCCTTGCCTATCACACCTGTCTCACCTCACCATCTTTTTATTTCTCTGGTAGGGTTGCAAGAAATGCTTCCCTGGTTTACTAAGGAAAAACATTACTCCATTGAAGACCTGGTTAAATCTGCCATTGAACTGTCTGTTTCTGACGTATTGGATACAAACGAGGCATCTTTGATACCCGGAGAGGCAGTAGAAGCTAACTTAGCAGATTTGAAGAGGTTTATTACAGATGGTGCCTGGAAAGCAGTTTGCAAATTAGGTTAGGATGGCTCGTGTACCTTACAGGAAACGTGGTCTATGTTACAGTACACTAATTCTTTCTTAAATTTACGTGGTATAAATACCTTGTCTAGAACAGTAGTAATATAATAGCAAACGAGATGTATACGTTCCAAAACAGCGTCATGTGATGAACAGTCTTCCTTAGTTTTGAACAAGTTTCCTAAAATCATTTTACTCTTTCTGGTTTTAGCCGAAAACTGTCCGAAGACAGATTGTGCCATCACTAGGGAAAAAAAGAATTAAAAGCACCAGTCGGAGCCATTCCTGTCAGCTATGAAATATAGGAATAGCTCCAGTCTCTGATCGTCCACCTAAACTGACTAAATGAGTTTAGTCAGCGCAGTTAGTCAGCAGATGACTTAGTCATCGCCGGAATATCGTTGGAAGACCCCGCTGAATGAGAAAGAAAGGCTCTGCCTTCCTTTCGTTATGTAAGTAACCATTTCTTGTTTGACACATCGGTGTTTTCAATCGCAGTGTTATTTCATTGTTCCGCTTCGAGACACACGGTTAATCAATATTCACGAGCAAGGAGTTAAGACATAACTTATTAACTTTTACTATTTTGATCATCCAATTACATGTCGGAGCCATTCCTGTATTTAGTCGCTAGTCATCCCTACCTTCGCAGCCATTTTTCATAAAAATATCTTGTTTTTCCGGCTGGGCAGTATTTTTAAGCAAAGACGTTGGTCACTACCTCAAGCCGATAAATAACTTATTGATCCTCTCTTTTCTCTCTCTCAAATCACTTTGGTGAACAGAAAAATACTGGTTTCGAAATGAATTCGTATGAGGAAAAAGTGTCATTAAATTGGTTGAAAAGCGGCCTAAAACCCGCCTGTAAATAATTTGAATCCTTCACAGAAAGTACCCAGAAAGTTAAAACGTGAGGAATTTGGTTACAATTGAATTCATCGATAAAACTTTCATTCATTTAATATCTGAATTCTCTCACAATTTGTTCGTAGTTAAAAGGCGAGCAAAGTTTTAAGTTCTACTACAAAGACCCTTTTGCTGAGTCTTTGCAAGTCCGTTCAGTTTAGAAATTTGGGAATTCAACAAGAAAAAGCCGCATTAATTCCCCTTGTGCCTAATTGAAGTGTCCCATTCGAATATGGTTTTTGTGGAGAAAAGACCAGATTTACACATGCCAATGCAGTAAACAAACGAGCAAACTCTCACAACTTCAAAATCAAATATTTGAATTTACTTACAGTTACTTTCCTTGCCATTTACTAACTGAACGGAGGTAAATCTTCGTGTTAGTTTCGAAATACTTAGTTAATTACACCTTATTATAGCTTTGTTCTGATTCATTTCTAAATCTTTCGTTAGTTAATGATTATTACAGTAAGTTTGTTATCTCCGATCAAATTTCCACTTAAGTGCACGTGTAAAGATTCTATTTCAATCGTCGCTTTTAGTCATCGCTGCTAAATCATCATTGCTAAATCGTCGCTGCTAGATAATGGCTACCAGCTATTTACTGCCGTTAGGAGCTAGACCAAAGTAAGTTTTAATTTCTTTTACATTTACGTTATTTACCTTTTGTATGTATTATTGGTATAGTTTTCGTATTCTGTTTTCCGTGCAATCGCTTCATTTCTAGTTAGGTTAATGTTACATTTAGCAATGCATTTTTCTTAGTTTCTGTTGTAATTTCCTTTAGTTCGAACCACACGCACGCAACCTCAACCGCTACTCTCATCAAGCAAATTTCGTCTTAGCGCTAGCATCTAAAAACAATGACGATCACTGTGTGCATTTGAATTGTCCGCTCGATGTTTTGGGTAACCTTTTGAGGTTACATTCGTTCGAGTTTGGCAAATCTCCAGTTATTCTTACATCTACCACGTTTGGTTCGAGTTTTTAAGCGAAGTTACTGAAGAAATAGCCATTTGTCGCATCAAACCTTCGACCCCGCTTTCACGTGTGGAAATTCACGACGTGACAAACGGCAAGATATGTAACAAACGATCACGTCTTCAGGAAATCGAGTTAAAACATGTCGAAGGAAAGCGAAGTCGAATAAATAAATCCACGCATTGGAGAACGAAATCCCACCCTCGACTGGGACGGAATCGACTCAGAAAGTTTTGATAGATTAAAGAGAACTAGAGGCGCAAAGAAAGGTATCGTTACGAAAGCACAAAATGAAACACGCGAACTTATGTTAGATTTCGGAAACATTGAACTAGTCCAAAGAAAGGTGCAGATTCTGCAAGAATTCGAGGGCGTCTACGTCGCTTATCACGAGCAGCTAAAAAAAAGATCGCGATATCTATGAGTCGAACGCCTACTTTGTCGAAGTAAAGCGTGGAATAGAGGATATCACAGGAGATGTAACTGGGTAGTGTCATCGGAACACGTCAAGGACTTCGGTAGATTATTATCGCCAGCACGTGCCATTACGGCGGGGCCGGATACCGAGATAAATCCCGGAGATTCAGCGAGTAATAATGTACCTTCTCGAGTGTCCCACCTCATGGGGCTCCAAAATCTCTCGTTCTTCCAAGTCAAGTTCGGCGGCGAGCTCTCGCGCCTCTTCAGCATCAGCTGCAAAAAAAAGGCCAATCTACGAAGCTATGAGGCAATTCAGAAAGAGGGGCTAGCACCACAACTTATGAAGAAAGCTCTCTAGCTACAAACAGAAATCGCAAAGGCACAAGCAGAAGAACTCGTTTACGGCGCAGCTGAAGCGTCTTATGTCGAAAATTCTGCCTCACTTTTCAGACAGGAAGATAAATCTGTGGCACTCCCACCTCCTCAAGAATTCACCGCAAAACAGCAGCCAATACCTCCGAATGAGTTAGTTCAACGAGAATCTCGACCTCAGCATGACCAAGAGGAACCAAAAGCAGAACGCGTAGAGAGAGAAGCTCTGAATCCTAACGCGAGGAGCTGGGTCCCTTTCCACGATGGAGAAATTGATCGTAAGCCACGCTTGAAATCGCTCGACGCCCTCAAGACTGGAGAGATGAACGATGTCAAACTGGTTCTCTGCGACCTTACCGCGACTAACGGACTGGCCTGTACCATACTGGAAGCGCAATACCAGCAAAATCAGCGAATTCAGGAGCTCATTCAGCAACAACAGCATAGTACACTTGCCCTCACTTTGCCGGAGTCAGAAGTGCCAACCTTTAGTGGCAACCCCATTGAGTATTGGTCCTTTGGACAAGCATTCGAGAACCTAATCGAGAGTAGAACGACCAGTAACAGTGCTCGCCTGTATTACTTAGTACAATACACCTCAGGCGAAGTGCGTGAGTTGATGAGGAGTTGTCTAGCTATGAAACCCGAAGACGGATATCAAGAGGCGCGCACTTTGCTGAAGGACAGATATGGCCAAAGTTATCGCATAGCTACCGCGTACGTTGAAAGGCTAACCAATGGACCGCCCATCAAAGCCGAAGATAGCGTCGCATTACGTCGATTCTCAGTTCTTCTAACTGGATGGACGAACACCGTTGGTGACACTGGATATCTCAGCAAAGCCGAGAACCCGGAAACACTAAGAATGATCGTCAAGAGACTGCCCTAAGGCCTAAAGTTGAAATGGCGTGATATTGCAGGAGGCATCACCGAAATTCAGAAGAGAGAGACTTGAACGACTTCGTTAAGGCCAAAGCGAGAGTAGCCACGCACGCTATATTCGATAACGTATCGAGTCATCCTCCGACGCCACCATCAGCTATGAAAGAGAAGAAGAAGCCTTCCCCTTTGCGACCTGCGTCACCGTACGGAACAAAGCCTGCACCGATCAAGTGAACAAAGAAGCCAGCAAAAGACGCATTCAAATCATATGTCTGCTTTGTAATTCTAATCATTGGCTCTTACAATGCGTCAATTTCAAGGCTAAATCCCTCGATGAGAGCCCCAAGTTCGTAAACTCCAAAGACTTCTGCATTAATTGTCTTGTTCATAGCCATGCTGTTAGTTCCTGCCCCAAGGAGAGTTTTTGTCGAGTAACCGGATGTAAGGAAATTCATTCGAGCTACCTTCATCCCTGCGATGCACCTGCTGTGACTGGACGCGATTCTGCACATGCAGTGACTAACCTCTCAAGTCAACCCAGCAACCAAGCGTTGAATGGCTATGTTAAGGGAAAAGGTGATAGTCGCTGCGGCGAAAATGACGGCAAACTTGCGTCCTCAGCCGGATTAGCACTACTGCCTCTTAAGGTTAAAGCACCAGGTCTCGACAAGATCGTGGAAACCTACGCATTTTTGGATAATGGTTCCAATACTTCTTTCTGTTCAGAGGGACTCATTGCAGAGCTTGGCATTAATGGACGAGAAACAGCATTGTCACTGACAACCATGGAAAGTAAAAACACCAGCATCAAATGCTTAGCAGTTGACCCTGACATTTAGTTTTTAGGCCGAAGCGTTTCAACCTTGTTTTATGTTTTTAGTTAAAGGCAATCAGCTGTTTCCGCCTTTAAAGGGGCCGGAATGTTAGTTACGAAACGCTTAGTTAATATACACTTTATTACAATTTTTTTCCGGTTCATTTTTATCAATAAGTCTTTCGTTAGTTAATGATTATTACAGCAAGTTTGTTATCTCTGATCAAATTTTTATTTAAGCCGGTGCACGTGTAAAGATTCTATTTCATCGTCGTTATTAGTCATCGCTGCTAAATCATCACTGCTAAATCGTCGCTGCTAGATAATCGCTACAAGCTATTTGCTACCGTTCGCTGCAAGCTATTTATTATCGTTAGGAGCTAGACCAAAGTAAGTTTTAATTTCTTTTACATTTATGTTGTTCACCTTTTGCATGTATTATTGGTATAATTTTGGTTTTCTGTTTACCGTGCAATCGCTTCACTCTTAGTCAGGTTAATGTTACATTTCGCAACGCATTTTTCTTAGATTAGTTTCTGTTGTATTTTCTTTTAGTTCGAACCACACGCACGCAACCTCAACCGCTACTCTCATCAAACAAATTTCGTCTTAGCGCTATCATCTGAAAACAATAAAGATCACTGTGTGCGTTCGAATTGACCGCTCGTTCTCTTAGGTAATCTTTCTAGGTTACACTTCGCACACTAATTCACCGTCGTTGAGAGTGAATAATACTTTCCGTCTGCTTTTAAAGAAAACAATGTCGCGACAGTCGTTGCCAAACTAGTTCCGTTGTTTTTTCAAAAGTGTACCGGCGTTTTTCTTTCTTACGCGCTCTCTAATTGGCAGGTGTCAGAGTGTGACAGATACTTGTAAAAATAATGTTTCGATGAAGCCTCTCTTTAATTTGCATCACCTCTATTTTAACTACCATTTACTTGCTCAAAAATTATTCAGTTTATGGTAGATCTTGCTGTAATTACAGCCCTAATTTATTCGGGTTCTTTAGGAAAGAATTTCGTTAAGTTTAAGGAAAAAAATTAAAAATGTTATTCACCAGCCTAGGTCGGTCCGTATTGGGAACCTCGGGCACAGCTTTTCCTAATAAAGACCTCCCGACTGGCGAATAACATCAAAATCCATTCGATAGCGTTAGTCACCCTTTGAACAACTGGGCCCTTATCTGTGACATCTTTCCATGTACCTTACACTACCTTAAAAGGGTAGTCTTTCACCACCTTCACCAGGCCTGCCCCAAAAAGGCCTTCCCCAATGAGGCCTTCCAAATGGGAATCCAGGAGGACCCTGCCAGTACAACTGGTGTTTACAGTTTGAATATCCAGCTTTAAGGCCTACACCAATTCCTAATGTGACAGGCCATGCAGCCCCTCCATATTTAAGGAAAATAAAAATATTAGAGGAAACTACAATTATGTGGAAACATCCAAACAAATATACTCATTGTGGTAAAAGCAGTGATAAGTTGGTGTAAACAAAAAACAACCCTATCAATGGATTTCAAGCCCTTCATCCTAATAAGGCATTTTTCTCTTGTTTACAGGGAATATTCCAATGACCAAGAGGTAACTTTACCATCCAATCCCTTCCATGGTACCCATAAATGAGAGTTAGTTTCATTCAAGCTATAATGAATAACACTTTAGATAAACTTTTCACTTTTTATGGAGATGCTAAGGGTGTAAAAGAGCCATGGGTATTTAAATCCCTTTAACCCTATAACTCTCATGAGTGACCAAGACAGAATTTCTCCTTACAATATCAATACAATATCAAGCAGAAGAGTGATGGGAATGAAGAATAATATCAACTGGAGGATCATTACTTGATCCAATACCAAATTCTCCAAAATGATATTACAATAAATGTATGGCAGGCAGTAAGGAGAATTGCTAATGAGATCTTGGGAGTGAAGAGTTAATAGTTATGATTTCATGTCAGGAAACACTTGATCTTAAAAAATGTTGCTGTATTTCTACTTTATATTGGTCACCTTTGTACCTCTTGTTCATGAGATAAATTTATGTAAGTCAAATCAAAATATGGACTCTGGTAACAAAAGAAATTTTGGATCAATATCAGTATCTGGGTAACTGCCCACCTACCCCTCCCCTAACTCAACAACAGTCAATTGATAACAAGTTAGGCTTAATGTTGGGTTAGGGGAGGGGTAGGTGGGCAGTTGCCCAGATCTGATATTGATCCGAAATTTCATTGAAATATCCAAAAAACCACACGCTAAATAGGGGACCCTCTCCTCCCCCCTAGAAGACCTCCTAGCTAGACCCCTATTCCCGCGAAGTATTTGTTGGACTATCAAAATATCTGCGTTACGAAGTTGAGCAGATATTTGTTTCTGCAAGTTCTGAATGGTATTTTGTGTTCATTAGTGAGTGTTTCAGCGTGTCTCTTAAGTGTTAAGTTATTTGAATAGCGCTATAAAAGTGTTGAGTAATTGAGTGTTTGTCCCGCGGGTCTGTGAACGCATCCGCATAAGCTGTTAATTTTAATTCGTTTGTGTTATAGTGTGGAGAGTTTTGTCATTTAAGCGCCTTCTGCTCAAGCTCAAAGTCCGCCGATTCAGC
>NC_089320.1:4138628-4141128 GCF_036669915.1 Pocillopora verrucosa | reverse complement strand
CTCCGACTCTGTGCCAGCTGCTTCGAAGCTTGCCGAAATCTGCCCTATCCTCAAAAAGGACAATCCTCATAATAAATCTAACTATCGGCCAGTGTCGATTCTAGTCACTCTGGATAAAGTTTTTGAGAAGTGTCTTACACGCCAACTCTCTGATTATTTTAGATCGATATTGTCACTGTTCCTGTTTGCCAATAGATACCTCTACGTCTGAGTGAGAACTGGAGGAATGCTTTAGACAATAAATGTTTTGTTGGCGCAGTTTCTATGGATCGGAGTAAAGCTTTTGATATGATCTCGCACGACCTCCTCCTTGCCAAGCTGGCTGCCTATGGTGTTTCTCCACCTAGCCTGGTCCTCGTACACAGTTACCTTAGATACAGATCCCAGCGCGTGAGGATAGAAGATGTTACTTCAGATGTTGTTGTTTTCTCTAAGGGTGTACCCCATGGATCGGTTTAAGGGCCCCTCCTTTTTAATATTTTTCTTAACGATCTGTTCTCTTATATTAATCGTGCTAATTTGTCCAACTATGCTGATGATAGCCAAATTTTTTTAGTGATCGCGATCCTGAGGTGGTAAAGTCCGTAATCGATGGCGATCTCGCTGTCGCAAGTCGTCGGTTGGATGATAACAAGCTAGTGCTCAATCCCGAGAAATGCAAGTGTATTATTCTTCCAAAAAGCTATCCTAGTGATCTTTCCTTTAGTATTAATGATGAGCAGGTTCCAATCGTAGACCATTTAGATCTTTTAGGTGTAACTATCGTTAACTCGCTAAATTTTAGCAAACACATTGCCAAGATTACTAACTAGAAAGTTGGAAAGTAGTTGGATGCTTTGATCAGACTTAAGAACATGCTATCAATTTCCTTGAAAATGTGCCAGTACTGTGTTTGGACCATAAATCCAAGTGGAGAAAACTCAGTCCTTAACTTACAGTGGTTAAGACCTTGAACTCAGTTAGTATGGTACTGGTTACTGGTCCTATTTCGCGTCTTTTCACCTGACAAATGCACCTAGTGATGGAGACTCGATCAGGATGGGATCAAACCTTACGTTTCCCTGCAGCACTTTTGGAAGAGTTGAAATCCTGATATTCGAACATCGGTTCATTTAATGGTTACTCTCTTCGACCTCCGCCTGACACGTCTAGCGTCATATTCTCTGATGCAAGCGATGTCGCCTTTGGCGGGTTTTCAGCATCGTTAGACGATTTAGCGACCACCGTTATGTTCACGTTAGATGACCTCGGTCAAAACTCTACTTTCCATGAGCTGAAAGCTATCTACTATGTGTTATTGTCCTTCGCGGGCCAGCTTACGCACCAGAGGGTAAAAGTTTTCACTGATAATCAGAGAGCTTCCAGAATAGTGACCATAGGTAGTTCTAAAGCTCGCCTCTAGTTGGTTACATTATCTTTATTTCAGTTTTGTTCTGCACGGGATATATCCCTCGAATCATAGTGGATTCCCAGATCGCTGAATGAGAAAGCTGATCAGCTCAGTAGGTTTTGCGATAAAGATGAATCCATCTGTTTTCCGGCTAGTGGCTGCCAAGTGGGGTCCCCACACAATCGACCGTTTTGCAACCTAGGACAATGATCCAAGATTTAACTCGAAGTTCGCTTCTCCTGGTTCCAGTGGGGTGAACGCCTTGGTGCAAGACTGGAGTGGTGAGAACAATTATATTGGATTTGTCCTCCAGTCAGGCTCGTGGTGGATTCCGTCCGTCATCTGACATCATATGTTAGTCGCACAACCCTGATAACTGCAGAATGGCCCTCGTCGTATTTTTGGCCTTTTTTACGCCAGGGATGTCAGTTTAAGCCTATTGTGGTAGAAGTTTTTGCCCTCCCGGCGATGAGCAACCTTTTGCTAGAAGGGCCAGGACAGAAGCAAATTTATAATCACATGCGTCAGTCTTTCGCGGCTGCCCAAAATTCAGAATGTTACAGCTTTACGTTTAGATTTTCAACGAGTTTCTTTTCTATATCCGCGTAGCATAGCATACCTTAATTGGCGTGCATAATTTATTTTTTGCGTTTTTTGACACATGTGTTTGGGCCTCTTTGGTCCGTGTTTTTGGCCGGAGTTCGTCCATGCTTTTGGCCTGATTTGGCCTGTGTTTTTGGCCTGATTTCGCCGTATTTGTGGCTAGATTTGGCTCGTGATTATGGCCTGATTTTTCCCGTGATTTTGGCCCTATTTGGCCCCTACTTGTGGCCTGTTTGGCCCGTAATTTTAGGCTGATTTGGCCGAAGATCAAGTTGTTTGAGCGTTTGGGGGGATTTTCCCTATTCGGTTTTATTATCAAACACCTATTCAAATTAAATGGTTTTGAGATGACTCCTTGTTTTTGTTTCAGACGTTCTTCTTTCCTGGACCAATCATTACGTCGTTTGGTTCCAGGCCTTTAACGTTTGCAGCTAGGATCGAAGGCTCCATCCACTGTGTTTATGTATAAGTCTGGCTGGTTAAGATGGCGAAAGTGGGCTTCTTCGA